>NW_024533312.1:0-61881 GCF_016097555.1 Gigantopelta aegis
TTGGTTATAACAACCCTAATGTTTGCCTTTCGTCCACTGGTTTAAAAATGCCAACCCACAAAAGTTGTTACTGTGTAGCAACCCAAGTTTGTGAGCTCTACAATCTCCATTGTCTAGAGCAAAAATATAGGTTTCAACAATTTTTTATCTAATGCATTTATAATTAAAGATCTAAATGTGAGCCCTTGTTCTTGATTCCTTAACAAAAGTTCTGATTTGATAAACAGGTGAAATGTCTTCAATTATCCATTTTTTGTCCGCGCTGAAAAGTAAATGTAACTACTGTAAACATTAAAATTAAAAAACAGTAAATACAAATCATGTAACCTTAGTCTCTCCAACACTAATCAAATTGGTTTTATCAGAACTTTTTCACCTTGGTTTGATCTAAATGGAAATACATAATGTATAATAAGTTTTTGATAGGTACAGCATATGATGATGTATTATTTACACACCAAGAGTTTCCTAGTTTGTGACTTTGGGGTTAAAAAATTCTCCATATAAAACATACAAACACACAAACCATGGATAGAAATAATTATCTCATCTCATCCAAATCAGATGAATATGGTGGTCTTTTCATGTTGCTCATTTTCTGCCTGACCTGTATTTTCCAAGTTCCCTAGGGAAAAAAAAAAACATGTACAGCAATAATAATAAAATTAATATAACAGTCAAAGGAGAGTTTATAAAAGTGCAAAAACTTACAAACCCATTCACAATAAAAATTGGATATGTAGTGCACTAGCTTTTCTGCACACTTTTGTGTACTCATGTGTAAAGGGTAGTTTAGGTATTGGCCCACATTTTGGGTCCCAAAGTTTTCTATTCTTCTACTGTCTTTTCACAGTCCATCTTTGATATCCCCATTTGTTATGTCCCCTCTCATGCAGCAGCGAGAAACTTTGGTATTGTGAAACTATCAACCCATTCACTGGTGACATCAGGCAAGATGTGAGTTAGAGATATTTTGTTTTTAGTAGCTGGGACCTATCATAATACATCCAAATGACATATATAACGCATATTATATATATAATATTATATTTAAGAAATTACCTTCATTTTGGTAACAACTTCTCACTCAAAAAACTTCAAAAGGTTAGTTACATTCAATGGAGGAAGCCAGCCATTTGGATACTGTCACTGTTAAACAACCGTCACATTTATATCATTATCATGCATATGTCATTAACGCAACTTCTATATATACTTTATTTTTTTTTCTAGATCATGATCTTAGAAAAATTGAACAGATATCATTCCACACTGTACTTTATCAGGCAATTGCATGTACAATCATCCATGCTAACTATTGGTTCCAAAGCTTCATATATGTAACACATTGTGTGTGTAAATTTCATTTTTTTTCTCTTTGTAACATGCTGTTTGTGTTTTGTCAATATTTGTTTTCATTCCATAACATTTTAACAATAATATTATTATTATTAAAAGACAGTTAGTGAATACCATATAGCCATAATTTGTTTTGAACTCTTTCAATGGAAATAGATGTGTACATCTTGACTTTGTAGCTCAGTATCTTGCCTTAAGATCATAACATTAACACCCTTTTCAACAAGCATTTGCATGATGTGACAACCCTTAGCAACTCACTACATCTCACTGATGTTTCTGGGAACAACCCACCATCTTCTTATGGTTGTTAGGTTATTTTGGGTAACAACCCAATTTTTACAGTGTAATTTTCCTAAATTCCTCAAAATGATAATTTATAGTGCCTAAAGATTGCAGCTGTTTAATGGTAAAATTAAATTATGATAAAGATCTATACCATTTTGTAATTGGGAAAGCATAAGGACAATATATTCCCATGACAGAAATATATTTTTTCCAACAAAGGAAGAAATGTCAAAAGTAAACATCATCAAGAAGTAAAGAAAGACCTAATAACACCAGAACTTGATTCTACCAAGACCAGAATCACCATCCTAAGGAGAGATACTCCTGTAGGTAATCTTGTGATGACCTATCCATTTTACGGGAGATCATCTTTGATTTGCCAGAAAGAATAACTTGAGTGATCTTTTCAAAGAAATGGAAGTTCTTTCTTGATACTGTTATTAGTTTTACAGCGAGTCGTAAATCATTTGGGCTGGAACTTAAAATTTGCTTTATGTGATAAAATTGGGACTGATTTGGGTAGTTAAGGTTGTAATACCCTGAATATAGAGTATGTAACTTTAGAAATGTTTAATGTGAATATCTCTTTATACAAGTATAACTTGCACATATAGTTATTACTTGCTTGTCTAAGATGTCTGTGTCATTTTTTTTCAACAAAACGAAAAAGAAGTCTGCTATTTTATGATGTGCCATATACTCTTGCAGAAAAACAAAGGTTAGGCACCATGTTCACATGCATTAAATTAAGTAATTTAATTTGCGTGTATATGCATCCTTAAAAATTCCTCCCACTGTTTGTCTTGTGGTGTGGGTACATCACCATGTAAGTCATCAATGTAACAAAATGCTTGTATTATACAATTCATTTATGCTGATAGGAGGTTCCAAGTACATATAGTATTACTGTAGAACATATAAATTACTTGTTAACTGCTGAAATCGCTGTCACTAATATTATTTACCTTGTTGTCAGCCCACTATGTTTTCAAACTGTCATACCACCTAAAACTTAATATTTACTGTACTTTTTTCGCAGAAAAGATATGAAACTACAAGAGTATCACCACCAATTCGCTATGTATGATTCATTTTACTATTTCGATACCATGTTTTGAAGTTTCTCTAATAATGAAAGGTGTATTGTAGATATAGCATCCTGATTAAAATTCCATGCAGGCTTACTCTCATAATCTCATTCTTACATAGAGTTAACGGCTTTTCCTATGTTCAGGTTTAAAATATTATGTTACTGGAATGTTTGTTATTGACTGCGATGTGTCATTTCATTTCATAAAAACAATTTTTTTAAAGTTATAGCTTAAATAGTAGCAACACATATATTATTATAGTATTAATACTAACAACTATTTGTGGTACTTTAATGTTATTGCTTTTGGTTAATACAACTTTCCATGTAATAACCACTACTAATAACATTTATGTTACCATTAACATGATGTCAACAAAATATTAATAACTAGCATTGCAATAGCAAATCAATAGTAGTAGCCTATTCTGTTACAACATACCAATCTTGTTGCTAAAGCAACTGTCATTCTTAAGTGAACATCACCTTAACTAAGTAATAATAAGCTATCTTATGTTATTTCTTACCTAAATTGTCAAGATAAACATGATGATATACACACATACATACATATAATATATATATATATTATATATATAGAGCAGTGATCCGGCAGCCGATGCAACAAATTATAGCTATTAATCCGGAAATTATTATTAAGTAAGTACTAGAATATCATTAATAAAATGGCGGCTGAAGCAGGTGCAGTCACGTTGGAGAGTTCCACAGACCTTCCTTTGAACGACACTACGATAGATCTTATGTGCTTTACCGTTGGAGAAAGGTTTCTCCTTGTATCCCCATTTGGAAGAGAAAGTGGCAGCATACGAGAAGGCGAAATCAGTTCAATTGAGTCACAGTGACTCAAAGACACTTCAGGCTGCCAGTAAAAGAATTCCTCTTCAGCTGCAAAAGCTAATCAAGACTTAGTTTACTACTACATCAATCTTTGCTGTGTGTTTGGCAGTAAAAGTATCAGGGTTTAAAGGAAAAGGAAAAGACCAATCAGAAGTCATTACTGATACATTTGTGTAGTTTTTATAGTTAGGTTCTAAACTTTACAATGTTTTTTTTATAGTACTATTAAGCAAAAAGTAAGGTGATGATCAAACTATCTCTAAGTGATGACGGACAGCATTTGGTTGTCATTGATGTTAATGAAAACCACACCCATGATGTTAGCAGCAGTTATTACCTAATCACTATGATAGCTTGATTAAATAGGAAATATATAATTGTTGAGACTTCTCAAGCTATTGAAGGATAAATGAGCTACTATAGAAAGAAGTTTCTCTATCTTCTAGCGTATAGGTAAGTCACTAATTCCATGCACTTGGTTGTTAATTATTTTTGTGATCATATATGCTAGGTTGTTAACTTCTCACATAAACGTTTTGCTGAAAAAGAGGTACAAACAGATGACTTACCTATTTTACATGGAGAGGAAGTACAGGTTCAGTCCATTCATGATTCCGTGGACACTACAACACAATATAGTAGTTTTTACAGAGATTAGCATGTATATGTACACATGTTCATGTACCATTTTAGACTTGTCGCAAATTATTATGCCATCAAAGTTTGAAAAGGAGGCCGAACTAAGGGCTCTGATAAAACAGTTATAGAGTTGACAAAGAAGAGAAGTGTCAAGCAAATAAACCAGTACCATTCTTGAGAAAAACTCCACAAGAGGAAAGAAAGGTGTATTTATTTATCATTATGCTTTCTCTCACTCTCTACTCTTTATATAGTGATTCTATCTTGGTTTGTTGATGTTGAAGTAGGTAATGGTGCTGTAGCAGGTGATAAGATAGTAGAAGACAATGATATTGAAGTTAGACCATGAAAAGATATCTGTCTCATGCTTGGACAAGAATGTTTGTTTGGAAAGTTGTAGGAAATATTGTAGTCAGGTCACATTGGTCAGCACTAATGGGTGTTGTGGACATCCTTAAGGAAACCCCATTTGGTACTGTGAAAGATGCACTAATCCATTCATGATGAAAGTCAAGCATCAGTTGTCTGTGATTGCTACGTTAATTGGCATCATTTTTGATGTTTGGATATGAAGAACCAACTAAGTTTATGGTTTTGCAGGAAGTGATTACTTGAGTTGCATAAACTCAAATCTTAATGATGAGTGTTTTTTTTTATGATAATGATAATAATGAGACTTAAAAGGAACAAAGTTAAAAAAAATTACTTTTCTTTCATACTTATAATTAACAGGAAAGGGTTAAAAAAATCTTTCTGCGCATGCGCAGACACACTTCCGGATTAATATCTATAATTAGCATCCGGCTGCCGGATCTATATAATTATATATATGTATGTATTATATATATAAATATATTATATATTACAATTGTGTAGAAAAACGTTTTTATATGTTTTTTTGATATCTTTCATGAAGTGTTACTTCAACATATTTTTATGATGTTTGAAATGCATATATTTGACTTCTATTTTTACACATCAGGTTTAACTGTGTATATACTTTGTATCAAAATAGCATTCTATTTATACTATTGATGCTGTTAATACTTATTCTTTATACAAAACAATATACTATTTATGATATTAACATGACTGTAACATTTAAACATCTATTCACTTTGCCTCCTAAAGTTTCTTGGTTTGAAAATGTTACTGTTCATGTAAGCTTACAAACAAAGCATATTTTTATACTCTTTTTCACTTTACACAATCAAGATATAACATCAATTTAGAAATGATGATCGTGTCAAAAGAATGGTTTTAGGGGAAACCCCATTGTCCAAGAGATAATCTTTTTCCATAGGAGAAAACATAGCTGTATTTAAAAAGATTCCTATCATAATTATTCTTCATTAAATATTTGAAGAAAAACTTAAGATGTTATTCACTTCAAAGACACATCATTCATTAATGAACATTGCAACCTCAACACTATAGTAATCCCTAGGTCCTGAACACTATACACTTTGTATAACTGAGTACTTCTAAGTAACACAACATATTAAACAACACCTTTACAAAAAGATTGCTATAATATACATTAATTACTTGAAGAATAAAAAACCTTGGGGGATGTTATTTACTTAAGACCTGCTACTCACGAGAGAACATTGCAACCTTTACACTGTAGTAATTCCTAGCTAGCTGAACCCTAAACTTACACTTTTTGTGTACTAAGAAAAATGTTAATGACAATATTGAACAACTGTCACGGTTGATATAATCTAAATTATCTGTAGCCCAAAACAATAGTGTTATTAAATGAAATTATTATTTATGATAACATGCTTATTCTGGATCATGTAAACTGTCACTGTGAGAGGCAGCAGCTTCTTTTCCCTTACGAATAGAATAAAGAGCAGCCAACAGCACAAAGGTCATCATTATTACCATCAACCAACCCTGAAGCGAGAGTTAGCTTTATCCATGATTTCAAAAGCTACAAGAAGTACAAAGAACATTAATTAAGAACATTAAAAACACAGTCTGTCAACTACATTAGTAAAACCGGAGTCATATACCAGAGTGCAACAATGTAAAATTAATGGACTAGCTTGCTAGTTTGATTTAAGTGAGTAATTCATCAGTTTTGCAGCTGCACCTTCTACTTTCTAATTGCTCTTGATCAACATTATTGTTTGGAAAAAGAATAATATCACTATGTGTTATGCAGGAGCTAGAATATAATTGTTTTGATATTCTGCCTATTCAGTGAATATCATACCTAGCCTCTGGTAGCTGTTTTGTTATAACTACAATATCAACACACACACACAACACATAATACATATATGTATATATATATATATATATATATATATTATATTATATATTGCAAGATAGAAAGGTGTCTTCAACATTTGCAAATACAAACAATTGCTATATTTTGTTGATTCACTAAAGATGTACAGCAATCCTTCTTATAATATCAGCTGAATTAACAATTAAAAAAACAAATATGGAATTTTGCAAAAAATTTTGAAAGTACATTGACTTTTTCGTACTTAACTGGATTATTACCCAAGTGTGGTAGTATAGGTAAATATCATCGTATCTCATACCTGATTGAATTACACATGGTATTTACTACTGCAATCCCCTTCATAGTCCTACCTACATTTCTGGAATACACCCTTATATCACATTATAGAGGAGCAAAGATTCACAATATCATATATTATTGTTTTCTAACAACAATAATTATGGCATACTTATCAGGACATAGCAGAGTGACTTAAAATTATCAGAATAAAGTACACCATTTACATTTATATTAAGGTTCAAGTTAAGGGTATGGTTTTAATTCCCATATGGCTTTTTTTCCAACTGCCTTATAGTTATATATTGTTTAGGGAAATAAAAATTGGTGTTGGCACCTCCTTATGCACTAAATAATAAAACAAAACAAACAGAGTCCTACCTTACTTCCAACGGCACATTTGGATATGCAGTTCTTGTTATTTTGAGTATAAATCTATTGAAAGGAGTTACTTTGTGTTTGGGAGTGAAGCTGCTACTTAAACAACGAACAAGAAAATGCATAATTATTCCCCAGAGACACCCTACCCTCAATGATTGCCTGTTGTAGAGGCGGGCAAGGGGCGTGCGTATGCTCATAAATAGTATAGACATAGACAGTATAGACTACGTAACCGGGATTGGAAACGCCCACGCACTTCTGGTACACTCCTTGTCCGTCTCAACCTGACAAGCATATAACTAAAACTACAGCTTGCAATGCTCCTGTTTTCTTCGGAAACAAGCATGTAGTCTGGTCACAATTCAAAAGGCCCTTCATTCGTTACTACATGAGTTTGAGGTCGTAAATCGTTTTTGAAAAAATATTTGCAGCTGATTTTGCTGAGCTTAGACATGACGCATTAAAAAGAACAACAACTGTGAAAAAACTTGACCCAGATGAACGACACACTAAAGAGACAGTATTTAGTATCCAATATGGAGCATATGGTTATAATACAGTTTGAACGAGGCTGTGTACAGAGATAATTTCGTTTAGTTTTGAGTCAAATACTTCGAATTATGAGTCAGGTATTAAGTGATAGTAATTTACTTACAATGAAATGACTGTCATATATTTATATTGAAGAGTCTATCATGTGTCATGTATATATATAGTATAACTAATTTTTCCCTATACTACATTTATTATTAGTTGATAATATAAATTGTAGAAGAGAAATGTTATCCCTTTACAACAAGTTCCCTTTTCAGTTAGACCAATCAGACTTGGTCGAATGCCAGATTTATCTTAGTGAAATGGCACTTATCTTATGTATTGCAGCTATAGGTAAGTTGAACAGAACAGGGTGGTAAGCTATTTATTTCTTTTGTTGTCTACTAAAAATTCCAAGTCTGTTGCCTCTAACACAACTATCTGATAGTTTGTTAAGAGTTAAAAATGGGTCTTACCTTGATATGTTGCTTGCTAGCAAATTTATCTCATTGCTATAACAAAGGATTGATGTAGTGTATGGATTATAAAATTTGAATCTCTCTCTCTCTCTCTCTCTCAGTTGTCACTTCACTGTTAATCAATGGAGAATCATTAGAATGAAATATCACTAGCAGGTCATTTGAGGATCTAGGACTGAGAGACTAGTTTTCTCTACTCCCAGTCAAGCCTCATATATACAGTGGTTGACCTATACTCATCAAAACTACCTACCTTAATGATATTCATTGCTTTGGATGGAGAACAGGAACAGAGGAATAATGAAGCAGTGGTGGAGCCAAAGGGGGTGGAGTCCTGTTGTTAATAAGTGATATTGTAATACATAGAGATAAACAATGAAATCGTGGTTTGCCCAATATATGAAACTTATGCAACAAAAGGTAGACCAGCTCTCCATTTATATGATTTATGTCTCCATTGTATATTTAATCTGTTAATCTTAGTGTTTTTGTTGTCCATTCATTAAATAATTTATCCATTTATCAATCCATCTATCTGTGTATTTGCTAGTATCGTCGTCATCGTAACTCTGCAGTGACAGCACTTAGAAAATACCTCATGAAGAATTACTCCACTTTATTAACCACCACCCACAAATCTACACCTCCTATGGACACTGTGAGTGCCATGGAAATAGAAGTTGTTAGCAGAGGAAGTGCTACTAGAGAGGAACAGAGGGGATGGAAGAGGAAGACGAGAGAATGGACACTATGACATTGGAACTTGTTGATCAGATGGAGATTGAAATAAGTGATATGGAGGAGACTGGTGAGGAAGAAGGTGTAGGTGACAATCGAATTGAAGAAAAGATTGAAATAAAGCTGTCAGAGGAACCATTGAGTCTAAATTTATTCAACTATCTTTTTTCTTTCTCAGGAAACCACTCATCGCTGTAGACACTCATCCTTGCAATGGAACAAGTTGACTTTCCTCCTATATCTCTCTCATGTCAACTCACTGATGATACAATTGTAAAACTGACCCCAACTACTTCATGTTTGTTGTGGTCTTAAAGTAAAGAGATTATGTGTTAACATGTAACATGTCATGTTACTATAATATGTTTACATTTAACATGTTCACCATATAATATGATACCTATTTACATGTACATTTAACATGTGTACATGTAATATATTTACATGTATTGTCTTTTAGATTGCAGTTCACATGTATTTAACTAATGAGGAGACCTCTGCCTTATTACATCTTATTACATGTACATGTCCCCCATTACATCTGCTGAATTTTTTTAAGTAGCACTATCTCTGCTCCTTGTTTGCCCATTCCTAATTTAGGTGAGTTGAAGAAATACATTAATTAATAGTCAATTAAAGAGCATTTAAAGCCCACATTAATTCTTATTTCAATTGTCCATTTTTTAACTCTCTTTCTGTTTTTTTTTCCCACACATCTCTCAGTTCTGAAGAAGGGAACAAGCTGTGGTAAGATGGTTGAACTGGTTACTGGACAACCTTGCAGAATTTGAGAAGTAAGAGTTCATTTGAGAGACATTTGGATCCACCTGTCTTAATTAATGTATTGATAGGTACTTCATAGATCATTGCCAGAGAGTGTTGCTATGATGAAATGCTGTTACTAATAGTGATTCATTTACAAGAGAAACAACTTAAGCAGATTGAAAAACTCATTTCTTCAGTCTTGGGAATGAAGACTTGTGGTAAGGAATGGAGTAGAATAGGAACAAGGATTGATGGTGTGAAGACTGTGGAATGGAGTGTTATGGGAATGGGATTGAAAACATAGCAGTATAGGAGTGTGGATTAATTGTTGTCATTATAATATATTATTTTATCATATAGAATTCTCTTGGATGAGGACATTTCTTGACTGTAAGAAATTATTTCTTAATGTCTTCAAAGAAATGTAAGTCACTTATATAAAATTAAAGTAATACAATAAAACATTGACATGTTGCATTGTATTCACAGGTGGTATGTTCACATGCTGTTAGTGTTCCACCTACTCCAGCTCTAAGTGGTCACTGACTGGATACCTTCCCATACATTGTGTACATCAATTAATGCGTTCAAAGTCCTTCAGGAAGCATGGGCTCTCAGTCAAGGTTATGAAGCTAATGGTTCCTGATATTCACTAGTCTAGAGCTTACTAATGATAGCTATCCCAGATCACTGTGGTAAGTATTGATGTTCACTAGTCTAGAGCTTACTAATAGTAGCTATCCTAGGTCACTGTGGTTCAGTACTGATGCTCATTCTAATAGGACTGGGTGTACAAACAATTATGCTGTGTTACTGAACCACTCCATCCCACCTTGACACGACTTTAGAGCGTTAATGCAAAGAAACTTAATAAACTGTTAATTGCAGTTTATTTAGTTAGTCCCTTTAAGTCTTTTAGGTCTGAGCAGTTTACTTTATAAACATCACTCAATAGTCTAAACCGTCTAAGTCTTTATATTAAAGACTTTTGGGTGTTTAATGCCAACTAACTTAATAAACTCTTGATTACAGTTTACTTAGTTTGTCCCTTTAAGTCCTATAGTCTGAGCAGTTAACTTTTATAAACATCACTCAATAGTCTAAACCGTTCAAGTCTTTAAATCAAAGATTTTATAGCATTAATGCAAACCAACTTAATAAACAGTTAATTGAAATTTATTTAGTTAGTCCCTTTAAGTCCTTTAGTCTGAGCATCTACTTTATAAAATTCCTCAATAGTCTAAAGCTTCTGAAGCATTTAAATCAAAAACTTTACAGCGTTAATGTAAACCAACTTACTAAACTGTTAATAGCAGCTTGTTTAGTTTAGTCTCTATAAGTCCTTTAGTCTCAGCTGTTTACTTTATAAACTTCACTCAATAGTCTAATCTTTCTAAAGTTTTTAAATTAACAATAATCTCATTTACTGCCAGAGAATTGATGAATATTTAAGTCACTATATTGTATGTCAAGGCAATAGCATTAACAAACATCTGCTGACAAGTTACAATAGGATATATCCTTCCTACAGAAATATTTATAAAACTTTGTAATTTATAACTAACATGAGAAATTTGGGACAACAATCCAACTTCGGAGGTGAGATTAGGTTTACACAATGGATATTTTGCACTATGAGCTAAGGATCTCTTTAGACAGGTCATGACTATAAAGAGAAAATATACATGTAGTGTTATAAGCATCTGTTGTACCCCATATGCAGTGGTAAGAACACATGTAAAACCTCCTGAGCCATTTATCAAGACTGGCTATATTTATAAACTTGATATGTTGGTCACTTTGCTACATTCATGATAGAATTATAATTTGTCTGGATTACACCAGTTCAGAGTAGGTGATTAATTAACAGTGAAACAGCAAATTAAAGTAAGACTGTGAAAACTGAAATCTAATACAGTGAGGCTCCAGTATTGCTGTCAGACTACCCATGCCCTCTCAGAGAAACCATACGATAGTCTGGATTCAAGACAGGTTTGTCATTAGTGACTAATTAGGCATCAAGACAATTCTTCATGAATATATTGAACACTGATTAATTAGGCACACATACATAACTATAATTAAATTATCTCACCAGAAACTATGCCCACACAAAGTTACTTGAACTTCTTTAAAAACATCAAACAAACAGACTAAAGGAGAACATTATGTCACCATAAAGACCTTTAGGTAAATAAATAAAACAAACAAACAGGATGACCACTCTCAATGTCAACAAGAAAGGTACTTATAGAGTCTATGAGTTAAGTATTGAACTATAATAAAAGGCAAGGGAATACTAGATTAAAGTTAGTAGTTCATTGATAAGTGTCATACATCAAGAGAAATACATTGTTACCAGAACTACTTTTTAGACAAAAGGTGTCACTATGCAAACATGCCAGTTATATATTTAATGTTAATTTAACTATTATCTCCTCTCCTGGATTAATAATTATTCTACATATACAACAACTATCTCAAGATAACTAGGCCTTACCACATAACATCTCTGGAGGAAACAGATTCCATAACATGTACAGTACAGTGTAAGAAAAAATGGTATTTCATAACAGATGTATAGCAACTAACGGTGGTTTCTTTCACTCTGATGACATCATCTAAATCCATCACCTACACCCTAAACCAAACCCTATGACACATATATGTCATCATCATAGTACAAGTTTACATCATCATAGAAGTTACACCAAGAGGACCCCAACTAACACTGAATTTATATTAATGTCATATATTTAAACAAACAGATAAAAGACATCTGCTTGTTGACTTGGCAGATAAAATGGTTTGAGAGTCTTGCAGTTTTATTCTGTGACTTCTGCTTTGAGGTAACTATAATGTCAAATGCTATGTGTGTTGGTAGTGCAATACATGTAAGTCTGCATATTTAGTATTAATTATTTTGTATTTATTTGTACTACATCAACATACATTATGGTTGGAAGGCCAGTGCTTTCTCGTTTAATTTTTGTTCTTTCACAGTTGGTACAACTCGGTTTATGTTAAAGAGGACTCCATAATCTCTGCTGTGAATACTATCGTCTCTAATGTCTCTGTATATGTTTTGTCCTGGTAAGGATAGTGAATGGATATATAGGCAGCTGGATCATATGAATAGATGGTACTTGTACAAAGTATGCTTTCATAGGTGTGTGTCATCCATTCATTCAACTCTTTATCATGACCATCCACTTTTCTAGCAATCATCAAATCAACTCATTGAACGAACAAATAAACTTTCATGCATGGAGACTTCATGTATCACCAATGCAACATTAGATAACTTCTTCTTTGCTACTACGTTAGTGTGTCCTAAAGTATAGAAGATCTGTCAAGACAACAGATTGATCTGAATGCGGTGGTGGACTTGTTGTTTATGCGTTCAATACTTGGAGGGTTCTCAGGGAGTTACCCTTCACTAGTTATGAGCTTTTCTGTGAACTGTACTGTTATAGGAGCTCAGAAAGAACTTGATATTTGCTCCACTCATTGGCCACACATTACTAAACTAAGTTTAGACTGTTGGAATATTTTAAATACATTTCTGTTATTTACAGATGTTTTTTTCTTTATTAGAATATTACATTTTCGGAAAAATTAAATTACAAAATTTACACAGTGTTAATGCAATTGAAAATTTACAACGTTAATACAACAATTGTATAAATCCATCACATATACATTATGGTAAAAAATACATGGTACATGGAATATTTACTATTGTAATTGTAGTATTCTAAACAGCCCTGCAGAAGTAATGTCCCAACATATTGGTTGCTAAAATGAAGTAATGCACCAAATATACTGGTTACTAAAGCCTATACCTTACAGACAAAAGGACTAGTGAGATATTATGTTTTAAAATGACTAGTTAATAACTTTAGTATAAACACATTCACATATGATACAGTACACAACTCAAGACTCCAAAAGATGTCCACACACAATATGCATATTTATAAAGTATGTTGCATAGATAACTTATGGGACTGGAAATCAAACACTTGATATACAACACAATAATCATATAATAATACAGTGCACATTGGTTGCTACAATGAAGTAATGCTGTCTAAGATTTCTAGTACAAACCTCTAGTACTAACAAATACAAGCTGATACTGACACAAAAGTAGACAAAATTATTCAGACTTCCTCCATTGTACTAAATATACTGGTTACTAAATTCTAAATATTACAGAGAAAAGGAATACTCAGATATGTTTCAAAATGACTTATGACAGGCTTAGTTCAAACAACAGATGCCTAAAACTAAGTGATAAAGCTCACTGAACTAAAAAGTCAAGCTAGATCACTAACACACATGGAGTACCGCTACTATGACTGTACTGCCCTTGGGCTGTAGGGAGAAACAGAGAACAATGTCAAAATAACTTACACACAAATGAATATTGTTAAACAACCTAACCAATTACTTCTTTCAACAGTATCACATATCTTGCCTGAGTCTCAAATACTTGTATCACATATAGAAACAGGTTGACAGAAGTGGTTCATTATTACAAAACAGATCATATATGACGCATTATTATATACTATACATATATAATTATGTACCAAAACTGTAAAAGATAATTGATTGCAAATTGATTTAATTTTAAATACAGTGTATACAGTTTGCATAGTTATGAAAAATATCAACATATAATATTATTATTTACTAATGTATTACGAAAGTGAAGGTGATATAGCTAGACAAACAGTACTACATTAGTAAAAACACAGGTTACACTTACGTTAAACAAAATAAGTTTGCAATTGCAATCTGTACATATAACTAGTGGTTAATTATACTGTTGAATATCAGATTTATCCCAAGTATAGCTGTGAAGTACTTCATATATTTAAAGTGTATAGTCTGTTAAGTTCATATCAGTCATTGTTACATTGGAATTATAAAAGTTGATGAATAGCATTTTATATTTTTAGGTTTCTCTGTTTTCAAGTATAACATTTGAGAAGTGACAAGTCATAAGTCAAGATTCTTTAGTCATTTCTGTCATTTGTCTTCATAGTCATCTACTTTTTTAAATGTCTGGGATGCTCTAATGTATGACTACATTACATTTATAAGATATTTTGGTGATACTATGTACAGCAAGCTCAGACATCAATAGTTAGTGCCAGTAATACTACTTTTTATTAATGAATATTTTATGAGTTTTGTTTGTTCTCATTACCTAGATAGATAGCTAAAGTGTGGACAGGATATTATAAGTCATTGTCAGTGGCATCTTCTGCTTCTTTTTTGCTTGGAGACTTTCTGGTGTGTTTTATTATCATTGTATTGCCCTAATAATCCATTATTTTTGTAATATATGCACTTGCATATCTTTGTACTGTAGTTGGATATGCTGGTTTTCATGTTAACATTGTTCGTTCATATTAATCAACTTGTAGGAGCTTTAGCAGATTAACTAAGTTCTATCATGTACTGGCATAGTATTAACGGACAGCTACATTTGCTATATTTGAACTTGGATGAGTTTTTTTACACCTTTTTTCTTCTATTATCCTTTGTAACAATAGAAGTAACAGTCTCTGTGGTAATAATAACTCATTCCTTTTAAACATTGGCTGGAAACTACTCCTCTCATGTATTTTATCAAGTTGATTGCTAAAGTACTCTGCTAGGAAGAACCCAAAGAATTGTAGTGCCTTGACCTACTGGGAGAGGACTACCATACCAAATTACTCATTATCAGCGCTTATATTGGAGAAATGAAAATTTGTTTTAGCTCTTTTAATGTGTTTCCCTAAAGGAAACAACAGACACCCTTAACGTTAACTGGGATTGCAGCATAATTATTCTTGCATTACTCCTGCTCTGGGTCTACTAAATGGCTTTTTGAAAGCCACCATTACAGAAGTTGTGCTGTTTGTTTGCTAGAAAGGGACTGTGGCTGATTCGATAGTATGCGTTGCAAACTGCTCTATTAAGTATTCTTTAATTCAATATACTGAGACTTTATAAGACAGTATCTTTCATACTAAAGCTCTTTTCCTCCTCTCTCATGCACTCACTTTTGCTCTCCTTTTTTTCTCATCTGTCTAAAATGTCAGTTAAATCTTTGTCTCCATTCATATGGACTCCAACTAAACCTTATTCTCTGGCATTCGCCATTTCATAATACTATAATTTGTTGTTAAGCTACATTTAGATGTGATAAATGCACCTTTAATTAATATTATTATACCTTAGCAGTACTGACAACACAGTTGATCTCTCCTCTATAAGCAGTTAAGCACTCATATTTGTACCAAAAGCTTTGATCACTCCGGAAATGTTTGTGAAACGATTATCTTCAGCTAATGCACCCGTAAATTATTATGACAACACATAATATGTCACTGTGGCTTAAAGACAACTAACCAAAGAAGTTCAAGTGAGATCAGAATACTTCTTTTCTTTTAAAACATCATTAAGAGCAGCTAACGATGAGTAAGTATTAAATAGCACTTATCTTAATTACTTACTTTGCTTCTGTTGTTTTCTGATGGTAGGTTATTAATAAAACAGACGAGATCTGGTAAATCAGTTTCTATTAAATTAAGAAATCCATTAATTTAAAAAAACATTGTATAAACCATTACATGTACATATACACTCTACATGTACTTTATTATAAATTATACATTATCAGGTATAATAAGAGTTATATTAATATCTATAAATTACCTGAAAGTCTTTTAGTTTCCTCTTCCGTTTTCTCTATTTTTTTACTAGGAGCCGAAACAAAGCATGAGAATATCTTTCTTCTAATCCATAAACTTGAATAGGAGCCTATAATATAAAAGAAATAAAAAGACAGAGTTGGTGTGGGATATTAGGAGGACTGAGTGAAATCCAATGTTATATTATGTTTAGACTGTCCTTATGATACAAGAAGGTAGATAACAATCACACATGTTTATATTTTATGATCAGTTATGTTATAATAAAGGATATATTAGAACACTGTGAATATAGGAAAAATAAATTTAATGGGTTGTAGTAACTACATTTATATTGTATGTATAGCAAGTTTATAGGGAATAAAATATACTTTGAAACAATTTACTATAATGAAAGGACAATATAGGCTATCATAGTGGAGAGATCTATATAGTGTAATGCACTACACAACAAGTAGAACTGTACAAACTATCTACAAAATCTAATGACCACATACTATTTAATTACTATTAATAATTTAGCATTATACAATAAATTGTCTTTACCAGATATAGATACACATCATTCTCTATATCTGGTATTGTTATTATTATCAGGTTTATTCAATTTTAGGGTGGAATCTAGTTACTATAATTTTTATAATTTACATAAACTAGATAAATTTGCTGGGTTGAGACTGTTGAGAGTAAGACCGCATGCTGCATGTATGTACTCATTAACGTTAACAGAACCAAATTAAATACTCTTTACTGAGATGATTGCCTCATTAAAATGTTGACCAATACTATACCTATCATCACATACATTTTAGACAATTACCTTAACACTTTGTTTGTGCAGCTGCTTCTGTTGGTAATGTTGTACTTAGATATCTCATTGAACTAGTCTAAATGAATAAAACAACAAGTCACATATAACTTAATGTACTGTAATTCTAAAATCATTGAGATACACTTTCATATTGATTTGTCTCTAATTATCAATCCTGAAAACAAGGAGGTTATCCATTAAGTTGACTGTTGTGACAATGACGAAACCAGAAGTCAGACCCCACATAGTCTCATACCCAGACCTACAAACACCAGGAAACATTGTACGTCTGGGTATGATCCTGTACATAGCTCACCATTGACCAATTTCATGGTTGGATATGATATCCAGCTTTATATTAAGAGATATATGTACAGCATTATGCAAGGAATTACTGGATGTTACATAATTAGTTCAATACTTGTTGCAGCTATATGTGACCGGATATGCAAAAGGAGGACCACTTAAGTCATTTCTGTCCTTTTTGACTTTTTCATGCCATTTTAAAGGATTTTTAACGCTGAATTTGTTGATACCTTTCATAGACGCATGCGTTGTTAAAATAACAATGTATAAACAATTTAAAAAAGATTGGCTACTACCCAAAAAATTAATTTAGAGAATAAGAATTTCATCATCCACCCACGCATACCATACTACCATATATTTCCGCAAATCACGTGATCCAGAGTCAGGGTCTTTTCTAAGGGAAAGGGATCCTACCATCCTGCTGTGTTTTCATTACTTTTAAGGTTTTGTTTTGATCTGAAATTGGTGAAGAGAGTAGTTTAGGTGAGCTACAATCATTACAAGAAAGAGTGTAAAGTCTCTATATTGGTGTTACTTCTACCGTGTAATTAAAAATAGCGAAAGTATGTTAAATTATATTAGACAGAAGGTTTTGTTGCTAGTGCTCTCAGTTAGCCGTGGTACAGTTGGGTGAGGGCAAACATAGTTTCTTCATAATTTGTTAGGGCAGTGTTCCCTAGTATTATCATAAGGTACCACTGTCTCTTGGAATCTAAACCTTTAGATAAAATTATAAGTGGTAAACTGTCTTGAGACGGAGTCCACGGAGTAATTAGGGCATTAAATGTATGTACTGTAGAATGCAAAGAAGTTTTTAGTGCTAACTTTCCTATTGTAGATATAGATAAGAAGTTAAATTTTTAGAAAATACCTGGTTTGTCTGTACTGATGTGAAAATGTTTAATTTTTTTTATACCAGGAATTTTTTTAAAGTGAGGGGTGAGAAAATCTGACCAGTCGTGCATCTTTACAACCATCTCTCCATTCTGGTTAACAACTAACTGGGCTGGGTTGACTTCAGCTGATTGCTCAACAAGATGGTGAATGTCATTTAAGCAACCAACTATGTTTTCTTCTGTATTTTTGGTTTCACAAGTCCAAAACACCAGTCTAGGGAAAATTTTGTGTGTCC
Source organism: Gigantopelta aegis (assembly GCF_016097555.1). Taxonomy (NCBI): domain Eukaryota; kingdom Metazoa; phylum Mollusca; class Gastropoda; order Neomphalida; family Peltospiridae; genus Gigantopelta; species Gigantopelta aegis. The sequence continues at coordinate 18,639 of NW_024533312.1, forward strand.
AACTGGAAGGAAAGAGAGAGTGATGCAACTGTCTAGATTGACAAGAACTCTCCACAAAAGGTACTAAATTTATGAGTGTTATTATTAATTTTTGAAAGTAGCTTACCGTAAGGGTACAAATTTGAGGGTTTAAATTTTCATGTTTTTTTTAATTTTGCTTTATTATTTAAGTTTGCGTGTTTAGTGGGTGTGAAGTATTAATTAATGGGTGTGGTATCAGACACGTGTTGTGAACACAAGCGTGATTTTTGTGAAGTATGGCTAGCTATTCCTATGAATCCATACTGAGAGGGTACATATATACAAGAAAGTCTGGGAGGCACTTGACAGAGAAGTACTTCAGTGTAAAATAGAAAGAAGTAACCCTTTACAGTAGCCGTTATTTATTGAGATCACGTGATCATGCGTGGGTGGAATAAAAGTTAAATTTCGTGATAAAACAACAACCCACGAACGAATACAGCGAAATTAAATCCCCCACGAAAATTTATACCCTCACAGTATTATAGTACCTGAATTACTGTGTTTGTTTTTATTTTGCCCAACGCAATTGTCAGCATGTAGATGGCAATGTGCTTCTCCAAGACCATCTGTCTAAAAGAAGTGGTGGAGCATACTGATGACTTTCATTAGCCCCTTTTCCTGTTACTGCTGACTCATCAATTAGGTAATTCATCTGCATTGGAATACTCTCACAGTGCACTCCAAAGATACCGCACTTTCGTGGTGTTTTGAAATAGAGTGGTCCAGGCTGCCATGGGTCACTTGGAAAGTGCACCTATAAATTATGTTAAATTAGGTTTATTTTCATTTTATAGAACCTGTTGAGCAAAGTCAAAGCAGTAATGGGCCAGGCTATGCCCAGATTGAGGTTGACTGTATAGACCTGGTTGTGGAGGTGAGTACTTGTTATTAATAGAAAATGCTCCACTGAAATACGATGAGCCTCTTTTGTCACAAGATGATAATAGTTTCTCTCTGATTTGACTAACTCTGATTTCTTTAGCCTTTTTTAAAACCTAAAGTACATTTACATATGTAACCAGCATAATATTTGTATTGTAATATAATGTATCCACTCATTCCTTCTAATATTACCTCTATTCTTTCACTTTCTGATGTCCCAAATCTAAAGGAACTAGCAATAAGGGAGCTGTTCTTGTGGGCAGATGGCACAAAGATCAGCCATAGGTTTTGTAATACAAAGATTTGGTTGAAGCTTCCTCCAATAACAGCAGAAAGTAGTGTAAGCAGCACATTGACCTTCACATTGTTCAGTTGAGTCTTTGTATTTTATCTAGATCATTCTTTTTGTAGTGCTTGATGGTAATAGCTTGCAGTCATCCCTTTTTTTATCCTGGAATTCTACCTGCTAAAAGAATTGTGTTCTCTTCACTGTAGTTGTCCAGGAATGTCAATAAATTGTCAATATCATCTCTTGCCAAGGTATTAGCTGGTAACTTTCCCTCATTGCCATGTTGTCGTGTAGCAATACCATTGTCATGGTAATGCCTTTTTAGCACCTTGTATTTCTTAGTGCTGATGTCATATAAAAAAAAGAAAGTCTTTAAACAGACCCGTCTCCTTCCATGTAGAAATGTTGAGTGCTGGTATTTCCAAGTCTGAGAGAAATAGTGGTTAACACTTACGTAACTGAAGTTGGTCATAGCTGCTATTTGACCATGACAACCCAATCCAATTCCTTCTTTGTCAGTTCAAATATGCTTATCCTGTAACTCTTGTATTCGTCAGAAGTAATGGTTGTACAGCAAGGTTGTTGTTTTTCTCCTAGTCGACAAGTACACCCATTCATAGCAAATTCTTGTATTTTTTAGTTCCTCGTTTACATCAATTGTACAAGCATCAAGAGCCACAGTGGATGGTACAATAGCTGTAGAATTGTAGATCCGATAGTTGTAAGTAAAATAGTCAATGTTCATTTTCATCATAACTGTCGTCACTCTCACTTTCACCAATCAGGACTTTACCAACACTAATTGTAGGTTTTATTGTTATTGTTGTAATACATTATCAGTACTTACTCTCTAGAACAGGGGGTCTAACAGAATTCACGACAAGCAATTGGTCAGAAACAGAGGGACTCTCACCAGGTGCTAATTGTTTTCAACGAGGTAGTCAATATTAAGTTTGCTATAAATTCTTACCACTAGTTTGATAATGGCTTTTTGTCTACAACAAGATATTGACCAGCTGAAGTTGTTGTATGTGCTATCATTGACAAAAGGTTTAGATAATATTTGCACATTTTCATTCTTACCACTAGTTAGATAATATGTGTCTTCTTCAAGGAGATGCTCATCAATTTGAGAGGTCACATGTCCTAACATTTGGCAGAAGTTAAAATAATATTAGACCACTTAAAAGTCTTACCACTAGTGAGAGAATTGTTAGTTTCTACAAGTTTTTTGTCCAGATATAGAGGTCATATTTTCTATTGTTTTTAGAAAAGGTTAAAATATTGAATTTTTTACCTGTAGTGAACAAATGGCTGTTTTTTCTTCGACATGTTGGCCACTGTAGAGGTCATGCGTGCTAACAAGTGACAAAAGGTGTAGTTAACATAATATTAGCACACTTTAGTCTTTACCACTAGCTAAAGAATCACTACTTTCCTCCAGGAGATTGTCATGAGTTGGAGGGGTTGTATGTTCTTATGTTTGACCAAAGGTATCGTTAATATTATCATACTTTTATTCCTACCCCTAGCTAGATATTAACTGTTGTCTTTCAGTTGATTCTCATCAACTGGAGAGGTCATATGTGCTAGAAGTTTACAACAAGATTTTAAATTTAGAGCAGCTGTTAGTTAGCACAATTTTTTTCATCAATAAATTGTGTATTTTTATACCTTCTGTTGGAAGAAATCTTCAAATTCATCTGAATCATCATGTCTTTAAAATGCAAATTGTATTCATTGTTATGTAATAAAATTCACACTTACTTCGATGGTCACAGTACTCATATGTCAGGTCATCGAGTGAATGAGAAAATCTGCTCCAATTATATCAAAGCCTTCCTTGATTAAGCCATCCAATTTTTCCTAGAAATATATTTCCGCGAATTGTTTACCGTATATCTTTGGACGCCCTCGTGCCATGTACTCCGTGTATTTATCGTATTCAACTTATCCTGAGAACGCGAACGCTTCTACGTGCAAAGCTAGAAAGAACTGGCTTTTTAGACGCTTTAAAGTGACTCAGGAACTATTCCTCTTCGTTTTTGGTTTAACTCAAATTCCTCAAATAATGAAACCATCACTTTTTCTGTTCATACTAAAAAAATTTTTTTGACAGTTGTCCTGGTTAAATGTAAGTGAGAATAGGTGTTAAAATAGAACTGCATTATGTTTTAATTAACTCATTAGATACGAAAGCATTTGTACAAGTTGAAACACCGTACCAATAGTATCAGCATATAATGGAGGTATATGATGTCTGACATTCTTGTTCCTGATCCTGTGACTTTATAGGACTACTGATCAAAAGTGGTCATCCTCTTATTATAAATTTAGATGGTATAGTTTAAAGAAAGTCAAGTTCATACTTACCATGTCTTAGTCATTGACTACTGCACACTCTACAAAGATAATTGTTAAATATAGACATCATAGATGTATACATCAAAGAACTGATTTATAATGTTTTGATTTTTATTTATGTTAATATAATATCTTGTTATATTGATATGATTTATATCTATACTGTTTCAACTATTGTTCATTGGGAAGCATACTTAATAAATCATATGGTTTGCCAGCTTATGTTCCTCAAATGCTAGATAAGATATAGGGAGTTAAATTGAGTAACTCCACCCATTGTAACGATGTGATGATGTACTGCAACACATGGCAGGGCTTCATATATTTGTGATTAATAAACTTATATTGAGACAGACAATGTTCACTGTGTACTAGATAAGATATAGGGACTTATACTGTTGTTATTATCATGGAGCAATATCAATCATCAACTGAACATTCTCCATTCGATGAGCCACACTAGTGGCGCCAAAATTGTACTAGAAATTAATAAACTTAGACACCACTACTCCATTTTATCAACCAGCAAGACTAGTGGCGCCAAATTTGTACAAGAAATTAATGAACTTAGACGCCATTACTTCATTTTAGCAATCAGAGTGTGCCTGACTTTACTTCTGCAGGGCTGTTTAGCAAGACTAGTGGCGCCAAATTTGTACGAGAAATTAATATATTTAGACAGAATTACTTCATTTTAGCAACCAGTGTGTTAGGACTTTACTTCTGGAGGGCTGTTTTAGCAAGACTAGTGGCACAGAACTTGTACTAGAAATTAATAATCTTGTTCTCTGCAGTAAATCCAAGACAATAATGTTCCTCGCTATAGCCCAAGGGGAAGTAAATACAGTGAAGTGTGTTAGTATATATAGCTTGAGTTTAAATTCAATGAGCTTTAGCCCTAGTTTAGTGGATTTGTAGTATCAGCTTGCAATGGTTTGTACTAGAAATCTTAGACAGCATTACTTCATTTTAGCACCCAATCATTCACTGACTTTATTTCTACAGGTCTGTTTAGCAAGACAGAAGAAGGAACCAGATTCCATTCAGCCAAATCATTTGACAGTGTTCTCTGCAGTAAATCCAAGACAATAATGTTCCTCGCTATAGCCCATGGGCAAGTAAATACAGTCAAGTGTGTTAGTAGCTTAGTTTAAATTCAATGAGCTTTAGCCCTAAGTTTAGTGCATTTGTAGTATCAGCTTGTAATGGTTTGTACTAGAAATCTTAGACAGCATTACTTCATTTTAGCAACCAATGAGTCATGACTTTATTTCTACAGGTCTGTTTAGCAAGACAGAAGAAGGAACCAGATTCCATTCAGCCAAATCATTTGACAGTGTTCTCTGCAGTAAATCCAAGACAATAATGTTCCTCGCTATAGCCCAAGGGCAAGTAAATACAGTGAAGTGTGTTAGTATATATAGCTTGACTTTAAATTCAATGAGCTTTAGCCCTTAGTTTAGTGCATTTGTAGTATCAGCTTGTAATATTTTGTACTAGAAATCTTAGACAGCATTACTTCGTTTTAGCAACCAATGTAGTCAGGACTTTATTTCTACAGGGCTGTTTAGCAAGACAGAAGAAGGAACCAGATTCCATTCAGCCAAATCATTTGACAGTGTTCTCTGCAGTAAATCCAAGACAATAATGTTCCTCTCTATAGCTCAAGAAGGGCAGTAGTAAATACAATCTGCCAGTCAATGTAGTGTTAATATATTTAGCTTGTGTTTTTTAAATTCAATGAGCTTTAGCCCTTACTTTAGTGCATTTGTAGTATCAGCTTGTAAGGTTTGTACTAGAAATCTTAGACAGCATTACTTCATTTTAGCAACCAATGAGTCATGACTTTATTTCTGCAGGGCTGTTTAGCAAGACAGAAGAAGGAACTGTATTCCATTCAGCCAAGTCATTTGACAGTCTTCTCTGCAGTAAATCAAGACAATAATGTTCCTCGCTATAACAAGGGCAAGTAAATATTGAGTCAGAAGTAGCCCTTAGTTTTAGTGCATCTTTTTATCCAAACTAAGCCTGTAATTAGTCATTTGTTTACATATCTGACTACTCCTTTTCTCTAATTATAAACTTTAGTAACCAGTATATTTTTAGTACAATTACTACAATAATATTTAGCCCAGTTTTATGTCTACCATTATATCAGAATTTAGTCATGTGTTTTTATTTAGTACAAGCCCATTTAAACCTATTGTGTCTACTTTTGTATCAGTATTAGCTTGTAATGTTTTGTCACATTACTTTATTTCTGCAGGGCAATTTACCCTCACTGTCTCTACAGTTTGTGTCAGTATCAGCTTGTGCTGTATTATTGGTTGGTTATTGTATTGTGTATACAAGTGAATATGATTATCATGTGTAGACTTCCTGTCCCATAAGTTATCTATGCACTATATATTATAAAATGTGTATATTGTAATGAGTTTTTTTTGAGTCTTGACAGCATTGTTCATTTTAGCATACGTGATTCATGACTTTATTTCTACAAATCTGTTTAGCAAGATTTTAGAAGAAGGAACCAGACTTTCCATTCAGCCAAATCATTTGACAGTGTTCTCTGCAGTAAATCCAAAACAATGTTTCTCTCGCTATAGCCCAAGGGCAAGTAAATACAGTCAAGTGTGTTAGTATATATAGCTTGACTTGACTTTAAATTCAATGAGCTTTAGCCCTTAGTTTAGTGCATTTGTAGTATCAGCTTGTAATGGTTTGTACTAGAAATGTTAGACAGCATTATTACTTCATTTTAGCAACCAATCATTCACGACTTTATTTCTACAGGGCTGTTTAGCAAGACAGAAGAAGGAACCAGATTCCATTCAGCCAAATCATTTGACAGTGTTCTCTGCAGTAAATCCAAGACAATAATGTTCCTCGCTATAGCCCAAGGGGCAAGTAAATACAGTCAAGTGTGTTAGTATATATAGCTTGACTTTAAATTTAATGAGCTTTAGCCCTTAGTTTTAGTGCATTTTAGTATCACTTGTAATGGTCATTTACTAGAACATATAGCAGTCACATTACTTTTTGTAATATATACAATTTAATCAGACAGTATTTTAGTACAAGGCTGTTTAGCAAGACAGAAGAAGGAACCAGATTCCATTCAGCCAAATCATTTGACAGTGTTCTCTGCAGTAAATCCAAGACAATAATGTTCCTCGCTACAGCCCAAGGGCAAGTAAATACAGTCAAGTGTCAATACTTCATGTGTGTTTTATATCTAGCTGAGTTTAATCTATTCACAACTTTATTTCCACATTACTTCATTTTTTATGTGTCAGGACTTATTTTCTGCAGGGCTGTTTAGCAAGACAGAAGAACTAACATATTCCATTCAGCCAAGTCATTTGACTTTCTCTGCAGTAAATCCAAGACAATAATGTTCCTCGCTCCTTATATACCTTGCAAGTAAATACATTCAATGAGCTTTAGCCCTTATATAGCTTGCTTTTGTAGTATCAGCTTGTATGAGTTTTAGCCCTTAGTTTAGACAGCATTACTTCGTTTTTAGCACCCAAGATTCATGACTTTATTTCTACAGGGCTGTTTAGCAAGACAGAAGAAGGAACCAGATTCCATTCAGCCAAATCATTTGACAGTGTTCTCTGCAGTAAATCCGAGACAATAATGTTCCTCGCTACAGCCCAAGGGTAAATAAATACAGTCAGTGTATCAATACTTCATGTGTGTTAGTATATCTAGCTTGACTTTAAATTCAATGAGCTTTAGTCCTTAGTTTTAGTGCATTTGTTATCTTAACTAAGCCTGTAATAAGTCATTTTAAAACATATGTCACGTTTCCTTGTCTCTGTAATATATACACTTTAATAACCAGTATAAAGGCTTTTTACCCCCATTGTGTCTTCTTTTGTATCAGTATAGCTTTTAAAGGTTTGTACTAGAAATCTTAGACAGCATTACTTCTTTAGTAGCAAATGGGTCACTGACATTACATTGCAGGGCTGTTTAGCAAGACAGAAGAAGGAACTGGATTCCATGCAGCCAAGTCATTTGACTGTGTTCTTGCAGTAAACGCTACAACGAAAGGGAAAGACAGTAGCCCAAGCCTGTTACGTTAATACAGTAAGTTTAGTATATACTTCATGTGATTTAGTATAGTAGCTAGCTTTAGCTTATTTCACTCATTTGTATCAGTATCAGCTTCAGTGGTTTTACTAGAAATCTTAGACTGCACTTTCATTTCATTTTTTAGCAAAAATATGAACTGATTCTGTTTCTGTTCTCTCAATATATACTTTAGTAACCAGTATATTTAGTGCAATGTAGGAAATGCAGTAAATCCAACTGAATAATATTAGTAAAGTGTTTTGAAAGGCTTTTTACTCCATTGTGTCATTGTTCCATTGTGCATTAGTATATCTAGCTTGACTTTAAATTCAATGAGCTTTAGCCCTTAGTTTTAGTGCATTTGTTATCTTAACTAAACCTGTAATATGTCATTACTATAATGTAATATATCACCTATAACCAGTATATTTAGTACAATGTAGGAAGTCTGAATAATATTAATCAAGTGTTTTTAAAAGGCTTTTTTACCCCCCCATTGTGTCTGCTTTTGGTATCAGTATCAGCTTGAAAAGGTTTGTACTAGAAATGGAAAGATAGTAGTAACAAATACAGTCAGAGAAGCAGTACTCCATGTGCTGTAGTATATGTAGCATGACTTTTAAATTCAGTGAGCTTTAGTCCTTAGTTTTAGTGCATTTGTTATCTTAACTAAGCCTATTGTAAGTCTTTTTGAAATATAATATCTCACTAGTCCTTTTCTCTGTTATATAAAGACTTTAGTAACCAATATATTTTGTACAATGTAGCAAGTCTCAATAAAATTAGTCGAATGTTTTTATTTAGTACTAGCCTCGTACCCAGACTTTCGCGGTAGAGCCCAGAGCCTGGTCATTACTGCTTGCGCATGCACATAATTATTGACATCATAATGACACAACCAAAATTAAATGACGAATTGATGGGTGGGTTTATATTGATGACGTTTTTTTCACTACACGAGTTTAAGCACGAGTTTTGTCAGTAATGCAGAGATTTATTTAGTGGAAGCCGAAAGAGCAACAAATTTGTTCAGTGCTGTTGGAATGTGAAATAATTGGGTTCGTGAATAAATGCTTTACTTGATGTTATTGTTTCTGGACATGTATATGATAGTCTCTCTTCATATATTTTTATGAAGTGCAAACTTCGAATTGTGTCTTCAAGAGAAATCTTTGTAGACCTAGAGGAATTCAAGCAGTTGGTTCATAACCTAGCTTGTAATCCATCATGAAAGGGAGGATTTTGAAACACAAACTCTTTCCAAAACCAGTTGGTAACCACACGAAGACATCTTTTCCGTTATGTATAGCTACAATAGAAAAGATCTGCTCTTTTTTAAAAGATAGATTTGGCTTTCCTAGCTGATTTATAGCATATAATAGAGCAGCAGCAAAAAGTTACTACAAGTAGCTATCACCAATAATATCAACTTACAGTGGTTTGTACTAGAAATCTTAGACTGCATTACTTCATTTTAGCAATCAATGTGTCAGGACTTTACTTCTGCAGGGCTGTTTAACAAGACAAAAGAAGGAACTGGATTCCAACAGGCAAGCATTTGACAGTGTTCTCTGCAGTAAATCCGAGACAATGAAATTCCTTGCTAGAACAGAAGGAAAAAAACAGTAGTAACAAGTACTGCCAGTCAATGTAGCAAGTCTCAATAATATTATTCAAGTGTTTTTAAAAGGCTTTTTACCCTTATTGTGTCTGCTTTGGTATCAGTATCAGCTTGTAAAGGTTTGTACTAAAAATCTTAGACAGCATTACTTCATTTTAGCAACCAATCTGTCAGGACTTTACGTCTGCAGGGCTGTGGAGCAAGACAGAAGAAGGAACTGTATTACATGCAGCCAAGTGATTTGACAGTCTTGTCTGCAATAAATCTTAGACGATGATGTTACTCGCTAGAACAAAAGAAATTGAGTCAGATTTAGCCCTTAGTTTTAGTGCATCTGTTATCCAAACTTAGCCTGTAATAAGTCATTTGGAAACATATCTGACTATTTCTTTTCTCTAATATATAAACTTTAGTAACCAGTATATTTAGTACAATGTAGGAAGTCTGAATAATATTAGTCAAATGTTTTATCACTACAAGCCTATTTAGCCCCATTATGTCTACCATTATATCAGTAGTTAGTCAGTGTTTTTATTTAGTACAAGCCCTTTTAAACCTATTGTGTCTACTTTTGTATCAGTATTAGCTTGTAATGTTTTGTCACAACTTTATTTCTGCAGGGCTGTTTACCCTCACTGTCTCTACGTTTGTGTCAGTATCAGCTTGTGCTGTATTATTGGTTGGTTATTGTATTGTGTATACTTATGAATATGATTATCATGTGTAGACTTCCTGTCCCATAAGTTATCTATGCACTATATATTATAAAATGTGCATATTGTAGAGATTTTATTGAGTCTTGAGTATTGTCCTATATCATATGTGAATGTTTGTAATGGTTATACTAGAAATCTTAGACTGCATTACTTCATTTTAGCAATAATGTTCCTCGCTATAGCCCAAGGGCAAGTAAATACAGTCAAGTGTGTTAGTATATATAGCTTGACTTTAAATTCAATGAGCTTTAGCCCTTAGTTTAGTGCATTTGTAGTATCTTGTAATGGTTTTACTTAGACAGCATTTTATTTTAGCACCAAAGATTCATGACTTTATTTCTACAGGGCTGTTTAGCAAGATAGAAGAAGGAACCAGATTCCATTCAGCCAAATCATTTGACAGTGTTCTCTGCAGTAAATCCAAGACAATAATGTTCCTCGCTACAGCCTGGGCAAGCTATAGCCCATATCAATACAAGTAAATACAGTGACTTTAGTGTGAGCTTTATATATACTTCACTTTAAATTAATGATATTTAGCCCTGACTTTAAATTCAATCATTAGTTTGTTTTTACTTTATTATTACTTCATTGTAGCAAGTTGTGTCTTTGCTTGTTTAGCAAGTTAGAACTAGAAACTTCCATTCAGCATTAATTCATTTCAGTTTTTGCAGTAAATCGAGACATCATGACTTGCTACTACCCAGGGCTGTAAAGCAAGACAGAAGAAGGAACCAGATTCCATTCAGCCAAATCATTTGACAGTGTTCTCTGCAGTAAATCCAAGACAATAATGTTCCTATCTATAGCCCTATCTAATGGGCAAGTAAATACAGTGAAGTGTGTTAGTATATATAGCTTGACTTTAAATTAAATGAGCTTTAGCCCTTTGTGTTTTCTTTTTGTAGTATCAGCTTGTAATAGTTTTGTACTAGAAATCTTAGATACATTACTTCTTTAGCAATTTCAACAGGACTTTATTTTAGCAAGACAGAAGAAGGAACTGGATTCCATTCAGCCAAATCATTTGACAGTGTTCTCTGCAGTAAATCCAAGACAATAATGTTCCTCGCTATAGCCTAAGGGCAAGTAAATACAGTGAAGTGTCAGTAGTATATATAGCTTGAGTTAAATTCAATGAGCTTTCAATGAGCTTTTTAAATGAGCTTTAGCCTTCTTTTAGTGCATTTGTAGTATCAGCTTATAATAGGTTTGTACTAGAAATCTTAGTTTACAGCATTAGGTGGGTTTTTAGCAACCTAGATTCATGACTTTATTTCTGCATTTCTGTTTAGCAAGACAGAAGAAGGAACCAGATTCCATTCAGCCAAATCATTTGACAGTGTTCTCTGCAGTAAATCCAAGACAATAATGTTCCTCGCTATAGCCCATGGGCAAGTAAATACAGTGAAGTGTAGCAATACTTAGTATATATAGCTTGACTTTAAATTAAAATGAGCTTTTTTACCCTTAGTTTCTTTGTATTGTAGTATCAGCTTGTAATAATATTTTTGTACTAGAAATCTTAGACAGCATTACTTCGTTTTAGCAACCAATCATTCATGACTTTATTTCTACAGGGCTGTTTAGCAAGACAGAAGAAGGAACCAGATTCCATTCAGCCAAATCATTTGACAGTGTTCTCTGCAGTAAATCCAAGACAATAATGTTCCTCGCTATAGCCCAAGGGCAAGTAAATACAGTGAAGTAAGTTAGTATATATAGCTTGAGTTTAAATTCAATGAGCTTTAGCCCTTAGTTTAGTGCATTTGTAGTATCAGCTTGTAATATTTTTGTACTAGAAATCTTAGACAGCATTACTTCATTTTAGCAACCAATGATTCATGACTTTATTTCTACAGGGCTGTTTAGCAAGACAGAAGAAGGAACCAGATTCCATTCAGCCAAATCATTTGACAGTGTTCTCTGCAGTAAATCCAAGACAATAATGTTCCTTGCTATAGCCCAAGGGCAAGTAAATACAGTGAAGTGTGTTAGTATATATAGCTTGACTTTAAATTCAATGAGCTTTACTTTAGCCCTTAGTTTAGTGCATTTGTAGTATCTTGTAATGGTTTGTACTAGAAATCTTAGACAGCATTACTTCATTTTAGCAACCAATCATTCATGACTTTATTTCTACAGGGCTGTTTAGCAAGACAGAAGAAGGAACCAGATTCCATTCAGCCAAATCATTTGACAGTGTTCTCTGCAGTAAATCCAAGACAATAATGTTCCTCGCTATAGCCCAAGGGCAAAAGTAAATACAGTGAAGTGTGTTAGTATATATAGCTTGAGTTTAAATTCAATGAGCTTTAGCCCTTAGTTTAGTGCATTTGTAGTATCAGCTTGTAAATGTTTGTACTAGAAATCTTAGACAGCATTACTTCGTTTTAGCAACCAATGATTCATGACTTTATTTCTACAGGCTGTTTAGCAAGACAGAAGAAGGAACCAGATTCCATTCAGCCAAATCATTTGACAGTGTTCTCTGCAGTAAATCCAAGACAATAATGTTCCTCGCTATAGCCCAAGGGCAAGTAAATACAGTAGTGTGTGTTAGTATATATAGCTTGAGTTTAAATTCAATGAGCTTTAGCCCTTAGTTTAGTGCATTTGTAGTATCACTTGTAATGTTTTTTACTAGAAATCTTAGACAGCATTACTTCATTTTAGCAACCAATGATTCATGACTTTATTTCTGCAGGGTTGTTTAGCAAGACAGAAGAAGGAACCAGATTCCATTCAGCCAAATCATTTGACAGTGTTCTCTGCAGTAAATCCAAGACAATAATGTTCCTCGCTATAGCCCAAGGGCAAGTAAATACAGTGAAGTGTGTTAGTATATATAGCTTGAGTTTAAATTCAATGAGCTTTAGCCCTTAGTTTAGTGCATTTGTATTATCAGCTTGTAATTAGTTTGTACTAGAAATCTTAGACAGCATTACTTCGTTTTAGCAACCAATGATTCATGACTTTATTTCTACAGGGCTGTTTAGCAAGACAGAAGAAGGAACCAGATTCCATTCAGCCAAATCATTTGACAGTGTGTTCTCTGCAGTAAATCCAAGACAATAATGTTCCTCGCTATAGCCCAAGGGCAAAATAAATACAGTCAAAGTGTGTTAGTATATATAGCTTGACTTTAAATTCAATGAGCTTTAGCCCTTAGTTTAGTGCATTTGTAGTATTAACTTGTAATAGTTTTGTACTAGAAATCTTAGACAGCATTACTTCATTTTAGCAACCAATGATTCATGACTTTATTTCTACAGGTTGTTTAGCAAGACAGAAGAAGGAACCAGATTCCATTCAGCCAAATCATTTGACAGTGTTCTCTGCAGTAAATCCAAGACAATAATGTTCCTCGCTATAGCCCAGGGCAAGTAAATACAGTCAATAAGTGTGTTAGTATATATAGCTTGAGTTTAAATTCAATGAGCTTTAGCCCTTAGTTTAGTGCATTTGTAGTATCAACTTGTAATGGTTTGTACTAGAAATCTTAGACAGCATTACTTCATTTTAGCAACCAATCATTCATGACTTTATTTCTACAGGGCTGTTTAGCAAGACAGAAGAAGGAACCAGATTCCATTCAGCCAAATCATTTGACAGTGTTCTCTGCAGTAAATCCAAGACAATAATGTTCCTCGCTATAGCCCAAGGGCAAGTAAATACAGTGAAGTGTGTTAGTATATATAGCTTGAGTTTAAATTCAATGAGCTTTAGCCCTTAGTTTAGTGCATTTGTAGTATCAGCTTGTAATAGTTTGTACTAGAAATCTTAGACAGCATTACTTCATTTTAGCAACCAATGATTCATGACTTTATTTCTACAGGGCTGTTTAGCAAGACAGAAGAAGGAACCAGATTCCATTCAGCCAAATCATTTGACAGTGTTCTCTGCAGTAAATCCAAGACAATAATGTTCCTCGCTATAGCCCAAGGGCAAGTAAATACAGTCAAGTGTGTTAGTATATGTATAGCTTGAGTTTAAATTCAATGAGCTTTAGCCCTTAGTTTAGTGCATTTGTAGTATCACGTTGTAATATTTTGTACTAGAAATCTTAGACAGCATTACTTTGTTTTAGCAACCAATGATTCATGACTTTATTTCTGCAGGGCTGTTTAGCAAGACAGAAGAAGGAACTGGATTCCATTCAGCCAAATCATTTGACAGTGTTCTCTGCAGTAAATCCAAGACAATAATGTTCCTCGCTATAGCCCAAGGGCAAGTAAGTACAGTGTGTCAATACTTCATGTGTGTTAGTATATATAGCTTGACTTTAAATTCAATGAGCTTTAGCCCTTAGTTTAGTGCATTTGTTAATTTTGTATATCAGCTTTTAAATAATGTAATTTTTGTACTAGTATAAACACTTGACTTTAGATTTAGCAGAGCTTTAGCCCTTAGTTTGTCTGCTTTTGTATCAGTATCAGCTTGTAATAGTTTTTTAAATCTTAACCATATGATTCATAGAACCAATGATTCATGACTTTCTACAGGGCTGTTTAGCAAGACAGAAGAAGGAACCAGATTCCATTCAGCCAAATCATTTGACAGTGTTCTCTGCAGTAAATCCAAGACAATAATGTTCCTCGCTATAGCCCAAGGGCAAGTAAATACAGTGAAGTGTGTTAGTTAGTATATAGCTTTAGTTTCTAATTCAATGAGCTTTAGCCCTTAGTTTAGTGCATTTGTAGTATCAGCTTGTAATATTTTGTACTAGAAATCTTAGACAGCATTACTTCATTTTAGCACCCAATCATTCATGACTTTATTTCTACAGGGCTGTTTAGCAAGACAGAAGAAGGAACCAGATTCCATTCAGCCAAATCATTTGACAGTGTTCTCTGCAGTAAATCCAAGACAATAATGTTCCTCGCTATAGCCCAAGGGCAAGTAAATACAGTGAAGTGTTTAGTATATATAGCAGTTTGAGTTTAAATTCAATGAGCTTTAGCCCTTAGTTTAGTGCATTTGTAGTTTTTAGCTTGTAATAGTTTTGTACTAGAAATCTTAGACTGTAAATAGCATTACATTACTTCATTTTAGCAACCAATCATTCATGACTTTATTTCTACAGGGCTGTTTAGCAAGACAGAAGAAGGAACCAGATTCCATTCAGCCAAATCATTTGACAGTGTTCTCTGCAGTAAATCCAAGACAATAATGTTCCTCGCTATAGCCCAGGGCAAGTAAATACACAGTCAAGTGTGTTAGTATATATAGCTTGAGTTTAAATTCAATGAGCTTTAGCCCTTAGTTTAGTGCATTTGTAGTATCAGCTTGTAATGGTTTGTACTAGAAATCTTAGACAGCATTACTTATTTTTTTAGCAACCAATGATTCATGACTTTATTTCTACAGGGCTGTTTAGCAAGACAGAAGAAGGAACCAGATTCCATTCAGCCAAATCATTTGACAGTGTTCTCTGCAGTAAATCCAAGACAATAATGTTCCTCGCTATAGCCCAAGGGCAGTAAATACAGTGAAGTGTGTTAGTATATATAGCTTGACTTTAAATTCAATGAGCTTTAGCCTTTAGTTTAGTGCATTTGTAGTATCAGCTTGTAATGGTTTGTACTAGAAATCTTAGACAGCATTACTGTATTACTTTTTTAGCAGCAACCAATGATTCATGACTTTATTTCTACAGGGCTGTTTAGCAAGACAGAAGAAGGAACCAGATTCCATTCAGCCAAATCATTTGACAGTGTTCTCTGCAGTAAATCCAAGACAATAATGTTCCTCGCTATAGCCCTATAGCCCAAGGGTCAGTCAGTGTATCAATACTTCATTTGTGTTAGTATATCTAGCTTGACTTTAAATTAATGAGCTTTAGCCCCCTTAGTTTAGTGCATTTGTTATCTTAAATGTAAATGTCATTTTAGCATATGTCAGTTTCCTTGTCTCTGTATATATACACTTTGTTTAGTATATCTTTTTAGCTGAATAATTTTAGTGTTTTTTTAGTATCAGCTTGTAAAAGTTTGTTAGAAATCTTAGACATTACTTAGAAATCTTTTTAGCAACCAATCATTCATGACTTTTTTTCTACAGGGCTGTTTAGCAAGACAGAAGAAGGAACCAGATTCCATTCAGCCAAATCATTTGACAGTGTTCTCTGCAGTAAATCCAAGACAATAATGTTCCTCGCTATAGCCCAAGGGCAAGTAAATACAGTCAAAGTGTGTGTTAGTATATATAGCTTGACTTTAAATTCAATGAGCTTTAGCCCTTAGTTTAGTGCATTTGTAGTATCAGCTTGTAATAGTTTGTACTAGAAATCTTAGACAGCATTACTTTACTTTTTTAGCAACCAATCATTCATGACTTTATTTCTGCAGGGCTGTTTAGCAAGACAGAAGAAGGAACCAGATTCCATTCAGCCAAATCATTTGACAGTGTTCTCTGCAGTAAATCCAAGACAATAATGTTCCTCGCTATAGCCCAAGGGCAAGTAAATAGTCAGTCAAGTGTGTTAGTATATATAGCTTGACTTTAAATTCAATGAGCTTTAGCCCTTAGTTTAGTGCATTTGTAGTATCAGCTTGTAATTTTTGTACTAGAAATCTTAGACAGTATTATTACTTCATTTTAGCAACCAATCATTCACGACTTTATTTCTACAGGGCTGTTTAGCAAGACAGAAGAAGGAAAACCAGATTCCATTCAGCCAAATCATTTGATTTGACAGTGTTCTCTGCAGTAAATCCAAGACAATAATGTTCCTCGCTATAGCCCATAGGGCAAGTAAATACAGTCAAGTGTGTTAGTATATATAGCTTGAGTTTAAATTCAATGAGCTTTAGCCCTTAGTTTAGTGCATTTGTAGTATCAGCTTGTAATATTTTGTACTAGAATCTTAGACAGCATTACTTTGTTTTAGCAACCAATGATTCATGACTTTATTTCTACAGGGCTGTTTAGCAAGACAGAAGAAGGAACCAGATTCCATTCAGCCAAATCATTTGACAGTGTTCTCTGCAGTAAATCCAAGACAATAATGTTCCTCGCTATAGCCCAAGGGCAAGTAAATACAGTCAAGTGTGTATTTTAGTATATAGCTTGACTTTAATTCAATGAGCTTTTAAATTCAATGAGCTTTAGCCCTTAGTTTAGTGCATTTGTAGTATCAGCTTGTAATGGTTTGTACTAGAAATCTTAGACAGCATTACTTCATTTTAGCAACCAATGATTCATGACTTTATTACAGGGCTGTTTAGCAAGACAGAAGAAGGAACCAGATTCCATTCAGCCAAATCATTTGACAGTGTTCTCTGCAGTAAATCCAAGACATAATGTTCCTCGCTATAGCCCAAGGTAAAGTAAATACAGTCAAGTGTGTTAGTATATATAGCTTGACTTTAAATTCAATGAGCTTTAGCCCTTAGTTTAGTGCTTTAGTTTATGCATTGTTACTTTTGTTTTAAATCTTAGACAATTATTCATTTTAGCAATTTCTACAGGACTTTATTTTTGCAAGGCTGTTTAGCAAGAAGAAGAAGGAACAGATTCCATTCAGCCAAATCATTTGACAGTGTTCTCTGCAGTAAATCCAAGACAATAATGTTCCTCGCTATAGCCAAGGGCAAGTAAATACAGTCATAGTGTAGTTTATATAGCTTGAAATTCAATGAGCTTTAGCCCTTAGTTTAGTGCATTTGTAGTATCAGCTTGTAATGGTTTGTACTAGAAATCTTAGACAGCATTACTTCGTTTTAGCAACCAATCATTCATGACTTTATTTCTACAGGGCTGTTTAGCAAGACAGAAGAAGGAACCAGATTCCATTCAGCCAAATCATTTGACAGTGTTCTCTGCAGTAAATCCAAGACAATAATGTTCCTCGCTATAGCCCAAGGGGGCAAGTAAATTCAGTGAAGTGTGTTAGTATATATAGCTTGAGTTTAAATTCAATGAGCTTTAGCCCTTAGTTTAGTGCATTTGTAGTATCAGCTTGTAATATTTTGTACTAGAAATCTTAGACAGTATTACTTCATTTTAGCAACCAATGAGTCATGACTTTATTTCTGCAGGGCTGTTTAGCAAGACAGAAGAAGGAACCAGATTCCATTCAGCCAAGTCATTTGACAGTGTTCTCTGCAGTAAATCCAAGACAATAATGTTCCTCGCTATAGCCCATGGGCAAGTAAATACAGTCAAGTGTGTTAGTATATATATAGCTTGAGTTTAAATTCAATGAGCTTTAGCCCTTAGTTTAGTGCATTTGTAGTATCATTGTAATTTTGTACTAGAAATCTTAGTTAGCATTACTTCGTTTTAGCAACCAATGATTCATGACTTTATTTCTACAGGGCTGTTTAGCAAGACAGAAGAAGGAACCAGATTCCATTCAGCCAAATCATTTGACAGTGTTCTCTGCAGTAAATCCAAGACAATAATGTTCCTCGCTATAGCCCAAGGGCAAGTAAATACAGTCAATAAGTGTGTTAGTATATATAGCTTGACTTTAAATTCAATGAGCTTTAGCCCTTAGTTTAGTGCATTGCATTTGTAGTATCAGCTTGTAATGGTTTGTACTAGAAATCTTAGACAGTATTACTTCGTCTTTTAGCAACCAATGAGTCACTTTATTTCTGCAGGGCTTGTTTAGCAAGACAGAAGAAGGAACCAGATTCCATTCAGCCAAGTCATTTGACAGTGTTCTCTGCAGTAAATCCAAGACAATAATGTTCCTCGCTATAGCCCAAGGGCAAGTAAATACAGTGAAGTGTGTTAGTATATATAGTATTGACTTTAAATTCAATGAGCTTTAGCCCTTAGTTTAGTGCATTTGTAGTTCATCTTGTAATGTTGTAATTTGTACTAGAAATTTTAGACAGCATTACTTCATTTTAGCAACCAATGATTCATGACTTTATTTCTACAGGGCTGTTTAGCAAGACAGAAGAAGGAACCAGATTCCATTCAGCCAAATCATTTGACAGTGTTCTCTGCAGTAAATCCAAGACAATAATGTTCCTCGCTATAGCCCAAGGGCAAGTAAATACAGTCAAGTGTGTTAGTATATATAGCTTGAGTTTAAATTCAATGATTTTAGCCCTAAGTTTAGTGCATTTGTGTAGTATCAGCTTGTAATGGTTTGTACTAGAAATCTTAGACAGCATTACTTCATTTTAGCAACCAATCATTCATGACTTTATTTCTACAGGGCTGTTTAGCAAGACAGAAGAAGGAACCAGATTCCATTCAGCCAAATCATTTGACAGTGTTCTCTGCAGTAAATCCAAGACAATAATGTTCCTCGCTATAGCCCAAGGGCAAGTAAATACAGTCAAGTGTGTTAGTATATATATAGCTTGAGTTTAAATTCAATGAGCTTTAGCCCTTAGTTTAGTGCATTTGTAGTATCAGCTTGTAATGTTTTGTACTAGAAATCTTAGACAGCATTACTTCATTTTAGCAACCAATGATTCATGACTTTATTTCTGCAGGCTGTTTAGCAAGACAAGACAGAAGAAGGAACTGGATTCCATTCAGCCAAGTCATTTGACAGTGTTCTCTGCAGTAAATCCAAGACAATAATGTTCCTCGCTATAGCCCATGGGCAA
This sequence comes from Gigantopelta aegis, assembly GCF_016097555.1. Taxonomy (NCBI): domain Eukaryota; kingdom Metazoa; phylum Mollusca; class Gastropoda; order Neomphalida; family Peltospiridae; genus Gigantopelta; species Gigantopelta aegis. The sequence continues at coordinate 38,196 of NW_024533312.1, forward strand.
GTAAATACAGTGAAGTGTGTTAGTATTATTTGGTTAGAGTTTACTTAGCAATGAGCTTTAGCCCTTAATTCAATGCATTATGCTTTAGCTTTTAATGTTTGTTAGAAATCTTAGACAGCATTCGTTTTAGCAACCAAAGATTCATGACTTTATTTCTACAGGGCTGTTTAGCAAGATAGAAGAAGGAACCAGATTCCATTCAGCCAAATCATTTGACAGTGTTCTCTGCAGTAAATCCAAGACAATAATGTTCCTCGCTATAGCCCAAGGGCAAGTAAATACAGTCAAGTGTGTTAGTATATATAGCTTGACTTTAAATTCAAAATGAGCTTTAGCCCTTAGTTTAGTGCATTTGTAGTATCACTTCGTTTGTACTAGAAATCTTAGACCAACTTTGTTTTCATGACTTTCTTTCTACAGGGCTGTTTAGCAAGATAGAAGAAGGAACCAGATTCCATTCAGCCAAATCATTTGACAGTGTTCTCTGCAGTAAATCCAAGACAATAATGTTCCTCGCTACAGCCCAAGGGCAAGTAAATACAGTCAGTGTATCAATACTTCATTTGTGTTAGTATATCTAGCTTGACTTTAAATTCAATGAGCTTTAGCCCTTAGTTTAGTGCATTTGTTATCTTAACTAAGCCTGTAATAAGTCATTTTAAAACATATGTCACGTTTCCTTGTCTCTGTAATATATAGTCTTTAATAACCAGTATATTTTAGCTTTTTAGAAGGAATTGTGATTCATTCAGTGTTCAGCTTGTAAATGTTCAGTAGAAATGTAACTTAGACAACAGCATTACTTCTTTAGTAGCAAATGGGTTTCTCATTACTTCTGCAAGTAAAATTAGCAAGCTTTAAGAAGCAACTGGATTAAATGCAGTCAATGTGTCTCCTGTTAGTAAATTACACCATGAAATTTTAGCAACCAATGATTGTTGACTTTATTTCTACAGGGCTGTTTAGCAAGACAGAAGAAGGAAGTGGATTCCATTCAGCCAAACATTTGACAGTGTTCTCTGCAGTAAATTCAAGACAATAATGTTCCTCGCTATAGCCCAGTAAGGGCAAGTAAATACAGTGAAGTGTGTTAGTATATATAGCTTGACTTTAAATTCAATGAGCTTTTAAATAGTTTAGTGCATTTGTAGTATGAGCTTTCATTATTTTGTACTAAAATTACTTTAGTATTACTTGTTTTCTAAATATACATGAGCATCATGACTTTATTTAGCAGGCATTTGTTTAGCAAATATAGAAGAAGGAACAGATTCCATTCAGCCAAATCATTTGACAGTTGTTCTCTGCAGTAAATCCAAGACAATAATGTTCCTCTTTGAAATATTATACAGCCCAAGGCAACTTTTTAATAGCAAGTAAGTATATTAGTCAATGTGTTTAATATTTCAGCCAATTGTTTAAATTTATTTTAGCCCTTAGTTTAGTGTTATTCAATAGTATCAGCTTGTACAAGTGGTTTGTACTAGAAATCTTAGACAGCATTACTTCATTTTAGCAACCAATCATTCATGACTTTATTTCTACAGGGCTGTTTAGCAAGACAGAAGAAGGAACCAGATTCCATTCAGCCAAATCATTTGACAGTGTTCTCTGCAGTAAATCCAAGACAATAATGTTCCTCGCTATAGCCCAAGGGCAAGTAAATACAGTGAAGTGTGTTAGTATATATATAGCTTTTGAGTTTTAAATTCAATGAGCTTTAGCCTTAGTTTAGTGCATTTGTAGTCAGCATCACTTGTAATATTTTGTACATAAAAATTTAGACAGCATTACTTCATTTTAGCAAAACCAATGATTCATGACTTTATTTCTACAGGGCTGTTTAGCAAGACAGAAGAAGGAACTGGATTCCATTCAGCCAAATCATTTGACAGTGTTCTCTGCAGTAAATCCAAGACAATAATGTTCCTCGCTATAGCCCAAGGGCAAATAAATACAGTCAGTGTATCAATACTTCATTTGTGTTAGTAGCTTGACTTTAAATTCAATGAGCTTTAGCCCTTAGTTTTCTAGCATTTGTTATTTACTAAGTTTGTAATAAGTATGAGTTTTAAAAACTTATATGCAGTGCATTTTTCTTTAATATCTAAACTTTAGTAAAAGTATTGTTTTAAATATCTTAGAAGAATTACAGATTTTATTCTTGTCATTTGACTTTGTTTCTGCAGGTTTAGCAAGACAGAAGAAGGAATGTTCCTCGTTAGCCAACCCATTTGACAGTGTTCTCTACAGTAAAGTGTAGACAATGATGTTACTAGCTTTAGAAAAGATCTTTAAATACAGTTGAGTTTAGCCCTTAGTTTAGTGCATCAAGCTGTTTAGTATCATTATCTAATTATTTGTTTGTACTATCAGAAATCTTAGACAGCATTACTTTCATTTTAGCAGTAGTGGTTTCACTTATAATTTCTAAATAGCTTTTTTTATCAGAAGCCAATCACTGTCTAGGCACAAGTTCATTTGACAGGCAGGTATTTAGTACATACTGTAGACAAGTATCTAGTAAACTTAATTTCTAGAGATGCAGTAAGTTCAAGAAGTATATATTAGTGTAAATTGTAGTATATCTTAAACTTTATACTTCATATAAAACTAAATAGTAAACTAAGTAGTGCAGTTTCAATGTCAGTTGTTAAGTCAATAGTATATATAGCTTTAGTTTTATAAAATGAGCTTTACCCCCTTTGTCTTCTTTGGTATCAGTATCAGCTTGTAAAGGTTTGTACTAGAAATCTTAGACAGCATTACTTCTTCATTTTAGCAACCAATCTGTCATGACTTTATTTCTACAGGGCTGTTTAGCAAGACAGAAGAAGGAACCAGATTCCATTCAGCCAAATCATTTGACAGTGTTCTCTGCAGTAAATCCAAGACAATAATGTTCCTCGCTATAGCCCAAGGGCAAGTAAATACAGTGAAGTGTGTTAGTATATATAGCTTGAGTTTAAATTCAATGAGCTTTAGCCCTTAGTTTAGTGCATTTGTAGTATCAGTTGTAATATTTTGTACTAGAAATCTTAGACAGTATTACTTCATTTTAGCAACCAGTCATGACTTCATTCATGACTTTATTTCTACAGGGCTGTTTAGCAAGACAGAAGAAGGAACCAGATTCCATTCAGCCAAATCATTTGACAGTGTATCTCTGCAGTAAATCCAAGACAATAATGTTCCTCGCTATAGCCCAAGGGCAAGTAAATACAGTGTAAGTGTGTTAGTATATATAGCTTGAGTTTAAATTCAATGAGCTTTAGCCCTTAGTTTAGTGCATTTGTAGTATCAGTTTGTAATGGTTTGTACTAGAAATCTTAGACAGCATTAGATTTTTAGCAACCAATCAGTCATGACTTTATTTCTACAGGGCTGTTTAGCAAGACAGAAGAAGGAACCAGATTCCATTCAGCCAAATCATTTGACAGTGTTCTCTGCAGTAAATCCAAGACAATAATGTTCCTCGCTATAGCCCAAGGGCAAGTAAATACAGTCAAGTGTGTTAGTATATATAGCTTATTGCTTGTAATTGACTTTGTAATATATTTTGTATGTTGAATTCCATGTTGCTTTAGCCAAGTCATTTACTTCGTTTTTAGCAGTAACCAATGATTCATGACTTTATTTCTACAGGGCTGTTTAGCAAGATAGAAGAAGGAACCAGATTCCATTCAGCCAAATCATTTGACAGTGGTCTCTGCATTCATATTGTATAACTTAACAATATTACCTTATTTTAAACATACACACACAAATACATGCAGATGAAGGAAATAACAATTGGTAAGTATATTAACAATAAAAATGTATAAACATTAACTGGTATTTTGACAAAACTTAGATACTATTAATATAATTTACCAATCAATACTGTCAACTGTAATACTGCAAATGTAATGTTGTCATTAACAATTTTAACGTCAGTGAACTGGATATTATTCCTTCTCGTTTCTCTTTTGTTACCCTAGATTCGCTGCAGTAATACTTCAGGCTCAAGGCTCAAGACATTCCTATACTTCGAAGAGTCTGAAGAGTAAGTTAAGTGAATACAATACTAGTGTACATTAATTCATAATTAATTATTTCTGTTAATTTGTTTTTTATTACAATAGCTTCACTGGACATCAGGATCAAGGATCAAGACATTTCTCTAGCCTCGTACCCAGGCTTTTGCGATAGGAAAGAAAGCCTGGTAACTACTATTTGCACATGCATTTAATTTCCACAGATTCCTTTGAAAGTAGTATACTCTAGGAATCCTCCGTCAACTATTGGTGTCAAAATTCCTTTAATCACAATGTGAGACTATTTGTAGTACTGATAGAAAGTTTTCTTCTGCTCTACTCTATGCTAATGATAGAAAAGCTGTTTTCGTGTGGCTTTCTATTCCAACACACTGACATGTTTGTCGCTCTTTTTGCTTTCATTAAGTATCTACAGAAACCATACTCAACTAGCCATGGCTAAACTCAGTAGTGAATGAAACGTCATCAATAGAAACCCAGCCATGTCTTGTTTATTTAGTTAGTCCCCTAGAGTCCTTTAGAATGAGCAGTTTACTTTATAAAATTTACTCAATAGTCTAAACCCTTCTAAAGTCTTTAAATTAAAGACTTTAGAGTTTTAATGCAAACCAACTTACTAAACTGTTAATAACAGTTTATTTAGTTAGTCCCATAGAGTCCTTTATACTGAGCTCTTTACTATATAAACTTCACTCAATAGTCTAAACTTTCTAAACTCTTTAATTTAAAGACTTTACAGTGTTAATGCAAACCAACTTACTAAACTGTTAATAACAGTTTACTTAGTTAGTCCCATAGAGTCCTTTAGACTGAACTGTTTACTTTATAAACTTCGCTCAATACTCTAAACCTTCTAAACTCTTTAAATTAAAGACTTTAGACTGTTAATGCAAACCAACTTACTAAACTGTTAATAGTTTATTTAGTTAGTTTCATAGAGTCCTTTAGAATGAGCTGTTTACTTTATAAACTTCACTCAATAGTCTAAACCTTCCAAAGTCTTCAAATTGAAGACTTTAGAGTGTTAATGCAAACCAACTTACTAAACTGTTAAACAGTTTATTTAGTTAGTCCCATAGAGTCCTTTATACTGAGCTCTTTACTATATAAATTTCACTCAATAGTCTAAACCTTCTAAACTCTTTAATTTAAAGACTTTAGAGTCTTAATGCAAACCAACTTACTAAACGTTAATAACAGTTTACTTAGTTACTCCCATAGAGTCCTTTAGACTGAGCTGTTTCCCTTATAATCTTCGCTTAATACTCTAAACCTTCTAAACTCTTTAATTTAAAGACTTTAGAGTGTTAATGCAAACCAACTTACTAAACTGTTAATAGGAGTTTATTTAGTTAGTTTCATAGAGTCCTTTAGATTGAGCTTTTACTTTATAAACTTCACTCAATAGTCTAGACCTTCTAAAGTCTTTAAATTAAAGACTTTAGAGTGTTAATGCAAACCAACTTACTGAACTGTTAATAGCAGTTTATTTAGTTAGTTTCATAGAGTCCTTTAGACTGAACTCTTTACTATATAAACTTCACTCAATAGTCTAAACCTTCTAAAGTCTTTAATTTAAAGACTTTAGAGTGTTAATGCAAACCAACTTACTGAACTGTTAATAGCATTTTATTTAGTTAGTTTCATAGAGTCCTTTAGACTGAGCTCTTTACTATATATAAACTTCACTCAATAGTCTAAACCTTCTAAAGTCTTTAATTTAAAGAGTTTAGAGTGTTAATGCAAACCAACTTACTAAACTGTTAATAGCAGTTTATTTAGTTAGTCCCATAGAGTCCTTTAGACTGAGTAGTTTACTTTTAAAATTTACTCAATAGTCTAAACCTTCTAAAGTCTTTAAATTAAAGACTTTAGAGTGTTAATGCAAACCAACTTACTAAACTGTTAATAGCAGTTTATTTAGTTAGTTTCATAGAGTCCTTTAGACTGAGCTGTTTACTTTATAAACTTCACTCAATAGTCTAAACCTTCTAAACTCTTTAATTTAAAGACTTTAGAGTGTTAATGCAAACAAACTTACTAAACTGTTAATAGCAGTTTATTTAGTTAGTCCCATAGAGTCCTTTAGAGTGAGCAGTTTACTTTATAAAATTTACTCAATAGTCTAAACCTTCTAAAGTCTTTAAATTAAAGACTTTAGAGTGTTAATGCAAACCAACTTACTAAACTGTTAATAACAGTTTATTTAGTTAGTCCCATAGAGTCCTTTATACTGAGCTCTTTACTATATAAACTTCACTCAATAGTCTAAACCTTCTAAACTCTTTAATTTAAAGACTTTGCAGTGTTAATGCAAATCAACTTACTAAACTGTTAATAACAGTTTACTTAGTTAGTCCCATAGAGTCCTTTAGACTGAGCTGTTTACTTTATAAACTTCGCTCAATACTCTAAACCTTCTAAACTCTTTAATTTAAAGACTTTAGAGTGTTAATGCAAACCAACTTACTAAACTGTTAATGGGAGTTTATTTAGTTAGTTTCATAGAGTCCTTTAGACTGAGCTGTTTACTTTATAAACTTCACTCAATAGTCTAAACCTTCTAAAGTCTTTAAATTAAAGACTTTAGAATGTTAATGCAAACCAACTTACTAAACTGTTAATAAGAGTTTATTTAGTTAGTCCCATAGAGTCCTTTATACTGAGCTCTTTACTATATAAACTTCACTCAATAGTCTAAACCTTCTAAACTCTTTAATTTAAAGACTTTAGAGTTTTAATGCAAACCAACTTACTAAACTGTTAATAACAGTTTACTTAGTTAGTCCCATAGAGTCCTTTAGACTGAGCTGTTTACTTTATAAACTTCGCTCAATACTCTAAACCTTCTAAACTCTTTAATTTAAAGACTTTAGAGTGTTAATGCAAACCAACTTACTAAACTGTTAATAGGTGTTTATTTAGTTAGTTTCATAGAGTCCTTTAGACTGAGCTGATTACTTTATAAACTCACTCAATAGTCTAAACCTTCTAAAGTCTTTAAATTAAAGACTTTAGAGTGTTAATGCAAACCAACTTACTAAACTGTTAATAGCAGTTTATTTAGTTAGTTTCATAGAGTCCTTTAGACTGAGCTGTTTACTTTATAAAGTTCACTCAGTAGTCTAAACCTTCTAAAGTCTTTAATTTAAAGACTTTAGAGCATTAATGCAAACCAACTTATTAAACTGTTAATGGATTTATTTAGCTGGTGCCATTAAGTCCTTTAGACTGAGCAATTTACTTTATAAATTTCACTCACTAGTCTAAACCTTCTAAGCTCTTTAAATTAAAGACTTTAGACCGTTAATGCAAACCAACTTACTAAACTGTTAATAGCAGTTTATTTAGTTAGTCCATAAGTCCTTTAGACTGAGCAGTTTACTTTATAAATTTACTCAATAGTCTAAACCTTCTAACGTCTTTAAATTAAAGACTTTAGATGTTAATGCAAACCAACTTACTAAACTGTTAATAAGAGTTTTTTAGTTAGTTTCATAGAGTCCTTTAGACTGAGCTTTTTACTTTATAAACTTCACTCAATAGTCTAAACCTTCTAAAGTCTTTAATTTAAAGACTTTAGAGTGTTAATGCAAACCAACTTACTAAACTGTTAATAGCAGTTTATTTAGTTAGTCCCATAGAGTCCTTCGGAATGAGCAGTTTACTTTATAAAATTCCTCAATAGTCTAAACCTTCTAAAGTCTTTAAATTAAAGCCTTTAGAGTGTTTATGCAAACAAACTTACTGAACTGTTAATAGCAGTTTATTTAGTTATTCATAGAGTCTTTAGAAGCTGTTTACTTTTAAAGTCTTTAAATTAAAGACTTTTAGAGCGTTAATGCAAACCAACTTATTTACTGTTAATGTGAGTTTATTTAGTTGGTGCCATTAAGTCCTTTAGAAGGAGCAATTTACTTTAAAAATTTCACTCAATAGTCTAAACCTTCTAAGCTCTTTAAATTAAAGACTTTAGAGTGTTAATGCAAAGCAACTTACTAAACTGTTAATAGCAGTTTATTTAGTTAGTCCCATAGAGTCCTTTAGACTGAGCTCTTTACTTTATAAACTTCACTCAATAGTCTAAACTTTCTAAAGTCTTTAATTTAAAGACTTTAGAGTGTTAATGCAAACCAACTTACTAAACTGTTAATAGCAGTATATTTAGTTAGTCCCATAGAGTCCTTTAGACTGAGCAGTTTACTTTATCAAATTTTTCTCAATAGTCTAAACCTTCGAAAGTCTTTAAATTAAAGACTTTAGAGTGTTAATGCAAATAAACTTACTAAACTGTTAATAGCAGTTTATTTAGTTAGTCCCATAGAGTCCTTTAGAATGAGCAGTTTACTTTATAAAATTTACTCAATAGTCTAAACCTTCTAAAGTCTTTAAATTAAAGACTTTAGAGTGTTAATGCAAACAAACTTACTAAACTGTTAATAACAGTTTATTTAGTTAGTCCCATAGAGTCCTTTAGACTGAGCTGTTTACTTTATAAACTTCACTCAATAGTCTAAACCTTCTAAAGTCTTTAATTTAAAGACTTTAGAGTGTTAATGCAAACCAACTTACTAAACTGTTAATAGCAGTTTATTTAGTTAGTCCCATAGAGTCCTTTGGACTGAGCAGTTTACTTTATAAAATTCACTCAATAGTCTAAACCTTCTAAAGTCTTTAAATTAAAGACTTTAGAGTGTTAATGCAAACCAACTTACTAAACTGTTAATAGGAGTTTATTTAGTTAGTTTCATAGAGTCCTTTAGACTGAGCTGTTTACTTTATAAACTTCACTCAATAGTCTAAACCTTCTAAAGTCTTTAATTTAAAGACTTTAGAGTGTTAATGCAAAACAACTTACTAAACTGTTAATAGCAGTTTATTTAGTTAGTCCCATAGAGTCCTTTAGACTGAGCAGTTTACTTTATAAAATTTACTCAATAGTCTAAACCTTCTAAAGTCTTTTAATTAAAGACTTTAGAGTGTTAATGCAAACAAACTTACTAAACTGTTAATAACAGTTTATTTAGTTAGTCCCATAGAGTCCTTTAGACTGAGCTCTTTACTTTATAAACTTCACTCAATAGTCTAAACCTTCTAAACTCTTTAATTTAAAGACTTTAGAGTGTTAATGCAAACCAACTTACTAAACTGTTAATAGCAGTTTATTTAGTTAGTCCTATAGAGTCCTTTAGACTGAGCTGTTTACTTTATAAACTTCACTCAATAGTCTAAACCTTCTAAAGTCTTTAAATTAAAGACTTTAGAGCATTAATGCAAACCAACTTAATAAACTGTTAATGCGATTTTATTTAGTTAGTGCCATTAAGTCCTTTAGACTGAGCAATATACTTTATAAATTTCACTAAATAGTCTAAAGGTTTCTAAGCTCTTTAAATTAAAGACTTTAGACCGTTAATGCAAACCAACATACTAAACTGTTAATAGCAGTTTATTTAGTTAGTCCCATAGAGTCCTTTAGACTGAGTAGTTTACTTTATAAATTTACTCAATAGTCTAAACCTTCTAAAGTCTTTAAATTAAAGACTTTAGATGTTAATGCAAATCAACTTACTAAACTGTTAATAGGAGTTTATTTAGTTAGTTTCATAGAGTCCTTTAGACTGAGCTGTTTACTTTATAAACTTCACTCAATAGTCTAAACCTTCTAAAGTCTTTAAATTAAAGACTTTAGAGTGTTAATGCAAACCAACTTACTGAACTGTTAATAGCATTTTATTTAGTTAGTTTCATAGAGTCCTTTAGACTGAGCTGTTTACTTTATAAAGTTCACTCAATAGTCTAAACCTTCTAAAGTCTTTAAATTAAAGACTTTAGAGTGTTAATGCAAACCAACTTACTAAACTGTTAATAGATTTTATTTAGTTGGTGCCATAGAGTCCTTTAGACTGAGCAATATACTTTAAAAATTTCACTCAATAGTCGAAGGTTTCTAAGCTCTTTAAATTAAAGACTTTAGAGTGTTAATGCAAACCAACTTACTAAACTGTTAATAGCAGTTTATTTAGTTAGTCCCATAGAGTCCTTTAGATTGAGCAGTTTACTTTATAAATTTACTCAATAGTCTAAACCTTCTAAAGTCTTTAAATTAAAGACTTTAGAGTGTTAATGCAAACCAACTTACTAAACTGTTAATAGGAGTTTTTTTAGTTAGTTTCATAGAGTCCTTTAGACTGTCTTGTTTACTTTATAAACTTCACTCAATAGTCTAAACCTTCTAAAGTCTTTAAATTAAAGACTTTAGAGTGTTAATGCAAACCAACTTACTAAACTGTTAATAGCAGTTTATTTAGTTAGTCCCATAGAGTCCTTTAGACTGAGCAGTTTACTTTATAAAATTTACTCAATAGTCTAAACCTTCTAAAGTCTTTAAATTAAAGACTTTAGAGTGTTAATGCAAATCAACTTACTAAACTGTTAATAGCAGTTTATTTAGTTAGTCCCATAGAGTCCTTTAGACTGAGCAGTTTACTTTATAAAATTTACTCAATAGTCTAAACCTTCTAAAGTCTTTAAATTAAAGACTTTAGAGTGTTAATGCAAACCAACTTACTAAACTGTTAATAGCAGTTTATTTAGTTAGTTTCATAGAGTCCTTTAGACTGAGCTCTTTACTTTATAAACTTCACTCAATAGTCTAAACCTTCTAAAGTCTTTAATTTAAAGACTTTAGAGTGTTAATGCAAACCAACTTACTAAACTGTTAATAGCAGTTTACTTAGTTAGTCCCATAGAGTCCTTTAGAATGAGAAGTTTACTTTATAAAATTTACTCAATAGTCTAAACCTTCTAAAGTCTTTAAATTAAAGACTTTAGAGTGTTAATGCAAACCAACTTACTAAACTGTTAATAAGAGTTTATTTAGTTAGTCCCATAGAGTCCTTTAGACTGAGCTGTTTACTTTATAAAATTTACTCAATAGTCTAAACCTTCTAAAGTCTTTAAATTAAAGACTTTAGAGTGTTAATGCAAACCAACTTACTGAACTGTTAATAGCAGTTTATTTAGTTAGTTTCATAGAGTCCTTTAGACTGAGCTCTTTACTTTATAAACTTCACTCAATAGTCTAAACCTTCTAAAGTCTTTAATTTAAAGACTTTAGAGAGTTAATGCAAACCAACTTACTAAACTGTTAATAGCAGTTTATTTAGTTAGTCCCATAGAGTCCTTTAGACTGAGCTGTTTACTTTATAAACTTCGCTCAATAGTCTAAACCTTCTAAACTCTTTAATTTAAAGACTTTAGAGTGTTAATGCAAACCAACTTACTAAACTGTTAATAGGAGTTTATTTAGTTAGTTTCATAGAGTCCTTTAGACTGAGCTGTTTACTTTATAAACTTCACTCAATAGTCTAAACCTTCTAAAGTCTTTAAATTAAAGACTTTAGAGTGTTAATGCAAACCAACTTACTAAACTGTTAATAGAATTTTATTTAGTTAGTTTCATAGAGTCCTTTAGACTGAGCTGTTTACTTTATAAAGTTCACTCAATAGTCTAAACCTTCTAAAGTCTTTAAATTAAAGACTTTAGAGTGTTAATGCAAACCAACTTACTAAACTGTTAATAGCAGTTTATTTAGTTAGTGCCATTAAGTCCTTTAGACTGAGCAATTTACTTTATAAATTTCACTCAATAGTCTAAACCTTCTAAGCTCTTTAAATTAAAGACTTTAGAGTGTTAATGCAAACCAACTTACTAAACTGTTAATAGCAGTTTATTTAGTTAGTCCCATAGAGTCCTTTAGACTGAGCAGTTTACTTTATAAACTTCACTCAATAGTCTAAACCTTCTAAAGTCTTTAAATTAAAGACTTTAGAGTGTTAATGCAAACCAACTTACTAAACTGTTAATAGCAGTTTATTTAGTTAGTCCCATAGAGTCCTTTAGACTGAGCTGTTTACTTTATAAACTTCACTCAATAGTCTAAACCTTCTAAAGTCTTTAAATTAAAGACTTTAGAGTGTTAATGCAAACCAACTTACTAAACTGTTAATAGCAGTTTATTTAGTTAGTTTCATAGAGTCCTTTAGACTGAGCTGTTTACTTTATAAACTTCACTCAATAGTCTAAACCTTCTAAACTCTTTAATTTAAAGACTTTAGAGTGTTAATGCAAACCAACTTACTAAACTGTTAATAGCAGTTTATTTAGTTAGTCCCATAGAGTCCTTTAGACTGAGAAGTTTACTTTATAAAATTTACTCAATAGTCTAAACCTTCTAAAGTCTTTAAATTAAAGACTTTAGAGTGTTAATGCAAACCAACTTACTAAACTGTTAATAGCAGTTTATTTAGTTAGTCCCATAGAGTCCTTTAGACTGAGCTGTTTACTTTATAAAATTCACTCAATAGTCTAAACCTTCTAAAGTCTTTAAATTAAAGACTTTAGAGTGTTAATGCAAACTAACTTACTAAACTGTTAATAGCAGTTTATTTAGTTAGTTTCATAGAGTCCTTTAGACTGAGCAGTTTACTTTATAAACTTCACTCAATAGTCTAAACCTTCTAAACTCTTTAAATTAAAGACTTTAGAGTGTTAATGCAAACCAACTTACTAAACTGTTAATAGCAGTTTATTTAGTTAGTCCCATAGAGTCCTTTAGACTGAGCTGTTTACTTTATAAACTTTACTCAATAGTCTAAACCTTCTAAAGTCTTTAATTTAAAGACTTTAGAGTGTTAATGCAAACCAACTTACTAAACTGTTAATAGGAGTTTATTTAGTTAGTTTCATAGAGTCCTTTAGACTGAGCTGTTTACTTTATAAACTTCACTCAATAGTCTAAACCTTCTAAAGTCTTTAAATTAAAGACTTTAGAGTGTTAATGCAAACCAACTTACTAAACTGTTAATAGCAGTTTATTTAGTTAGTTTCATAGAGTCCTTTAGACTGAGCTGTTTACTTTATAAAGTTCACTCAATAGTCTAAACCTTCTAAAGTCTTTAAATTAAAGACTTTAGAGTGTTAATGCAAACCAACTTACTAAACTGTTAATAGCAGTTTATTTAGTTAGTCCCATAGAGTCCTTTAGACTGAGCAATTTACTTTATAAAATTTCACTCAATAGTCTAAACCTTCTAAAGTCTTTAAATTAAAGACTTTAGAGTGTTAATGCAAACCAACTTACTAAACTGTTAATAGCAGTTTATTTAGTTAGTCCCATAGAGTCCTTTAGACTGAGCAGTTTACTTTATAAACTTTACTCAATAGTCTAAACCTTCTAAAGTCTTTAATTAAAGACTTTAGAGTGTTAATGCAAACCAACTTACTAAACTGTTAATAGCAGTTTATTTAGTTAGTCCCATAGAGTCCTTTAGACTGAGCTGTTTACTTTATAAACTTCACTCAATAGTCTAAACCTTCTAAAGTCTTTAAATTAAAGACTTTAGAGTGTTAATGCAAACCAACTTACTAAACTGTTAATAGCAGTTTATTTAGTTAGTTTCATAGAGTCCTTTAGACTGAGCTGTTTACTTTATAAAGTTCACTCAATAGTCTAAACCTTCTAAAGTCTTTAAATTAAAGACTTTAGAGTGTTAATGCAAACCAACTTACTAAACTGTTAATAGCAGTTTATTTAGTTAGTGCCATAGAGTCCTTTAGACTGAGCAATTTACTTTAAAAACTTCACTAAATAGTCGAAGGTTTCTAAGCTCTTTAAATTAAAGACTTTAGACCGTTAATGCAAACCAACATACTAAACTGTTAATACAGTTTATTTAGTTAGTCCCATAGAGTCCTTTAGACTGAGCTGTTTACTTTATAAACTTTACTCAATAGTCTAAACCTTCTAAAGTCTTTAAATTAAAGACTTTAGAGTGTTAATGCAAACCAACTTACTAAACTGTTAATAACAGTTTATTTAGTTAGTTTCATAGAGTCCTTTAGACTGAGCTGTTTACTTTATAAACTTCACTCAATAGTCTAAACCTTCTAAAGTCTTTAAATTAAAGACTTTAGAGTGTTAATGCAAACCAACTTACTAAACTGTTAATAGCAGTTTATTTAGTTAGTCCCATAGAGTCCTTTAGACTGAGCAGTTTACTTTATAAACTTCACTCAATAGTCTAAACCTTCTAAAGTCTTTAATTTAAAGACTTTACAGTGTTAATGCAAACCAACTTACTAAACTGTTAATAGCAGTTTATTTAGTTAGTCCCATAGAGTCCTTTAGACTGAGCAGTTTACTTTATAAAATTTACTCAATAGTCTAAACCTTCTAAAGTCTTTAAATTAAAGACTTTAGAGTGTTAATGCAAACCAACTTACTAAACTGTTAATAGCAGTTTATTTAGTTAGTTTCATAGAGTCCTTTAGACTGTTTCTTTACTTTATAAACTTCACTCAATAGTCTAAACCTTCTAAAGTCTTTAATTTAAAGACTTTAGAGTGTTAATGCAAACCAACTTACTAAACTGTTAATAGCAGTTTACTTAGTTAGTCCATTAGAGTCCTTTAGACTGAGAAGTTTACTTTATAAAATTCACTCAATAGTCTAAACCTTCTAAAGTTTTAAATTAAAGACTTTAGAGTGTTAATGCAAACCAACTTACTAAACTGTTAATAACAGTTTATTTAGTTAGTCCCATAGAGTCCTTTAGACTGAGCAGTTTACTTTATAAAATTTACTCAATAGTCTAAACCTTCTAAAGTTTTTAAATTAAAGACTTTAGAGTGTTAATGCAAACCAACTTACTAAACTGTTAATAGCAGTTTATTTAGTTAGTTAAATAGAGTCCTTTAGACTGAGCTGTTTACTTTATAAACTTCACTCAATAGTCTAAACCTTCTAAAGTCTTTAATTTAAAGACTTTAGAGTGTTAATACAAACAAACTTACTAAACTGTTAATAGCAGTTTATTTAGTTAGTCCCAAAGAGTCCTTTAGAATGAGAAGTTTACTTTATAAAATTTCCTCAATAGTCTAAACTTTCTAAAGTCTCTAAATTAAAGCCTTTAGAGTGTTAATGCAAACAAACTTACTGAACTGTTAATAGCAGTCCTTTATATAGCCTAAACCTTATAAAGTCTTTAAAAATTAAAGACTTTAGAGTGTTAATGCAAACCAACTTATTATACTGTTAATGCGATTTTATTTAGTTGGTACCATTAAGTCCTTTAGAAGGAGCAATATACATTAAAAATTTCACTTATTAGTCGAAGGTTTCTAAGCTCTTTAAATTAAAGACTTTAGACCGTTAATGCAAAGCAACATACTAAACTGTTAATAGCAGTTTATTTAGTTAGTCCCATAAGTCCTTTAGACTGAGCAGTTTACTTTATAAATTTACTCAATAGTATAAACCTTCTAAAGTCTTTAACTTAAAGACTTTAGAGTGTTAATGCAAACCAACTTACTAAATTGTTAATAGGAGTTTATTTAGATAGTTTCATAGAGTCCTTTAGACTGTTCTTTCTACTTTATAAAGTTCACTCAATAGTCTAAACCTTCTAAAGTCTTTAATTTAAAGACTTTAGAGTGTTAATGCAAACCAACTTCCTAAACTGTTAATAGCAGTTTATTTAATTAGTCCAATAGAGTCCTTTAGACTGAGCAGTTTACTTTATAAAATTTACTCAATAGTCTAAACCTTCTAAAGTCTTTAAATTAAAGACTTTAGACTGTTAATGCAAACCAACTTACTAAACTGTTATTAGGAGTTTATTTAGTTAGTTTCATAGAGTCCTTTAGACTGTCTTTTTACTTTATAAACTTCACTCAATAGTCTAAACCTTCTAGACTCTTTAATTTAAAGACATTAGAGTGTTATTGCAAACAAACTTACTAAACTATTAATAGGAATTTATTTAGTTAGTCCCATAGAGCCCTTTAGAATGAGAAGTTTACTTTATAAAATTTACTCAATAGTCTAAACCTTCTAAAGTCTTTTAATTAAAGACTTTAGAGTGTTAATGCAAACCAACTTACTATGCTGTTAATAACAGTTTATTTAGTTTTCCCATAGAGTCCTTTAGACTGAGCAGTTCACTTTGTAAAATTTTCTCAATAGTCTAAACCTTCTAAAGTCTTTAAATTAAAGATTTTAGAGTGTTATTGCAAACCAACTTACTAAACAGTTAATAACAGTTTATTTAGTTAGTCCCATAGAGTCCTTTAGACTGAGCTCTTTACTTTATAAACTTCACACAATAGTCTAAACCTTCTAAACTCTTTAATTTAAAGACTTTAGAGTGTTAATGCAAACCAACTTACTAAACTGTTAATAGGAGTTTATTTAGTTAGTTTTAAAGAGTCCTTTAGACTGAGCTGTTTACTTTATAAAATTCACTCAATAGTCTAAATCTTCTAAAGTCTTTAAATTGAAGACTTTAGAGCGTTAATGCAAAAAAACTTATTATACTGTTAATGACATTTTATTTAGTTTGTGCCTTTAAGTCCTTTAGAGTGAGCAATATACTTTAAAAATTTCACTTATTAGTCGAAGGTTCATAAGCTCTTTAAATTAAAGACTTTAGACCGTTACTGCCAACCAACATACTAAACTGTTAATAGCAGTTCATTTAGTTAGTCCCATAAGTCCTTTAGACTGAGCAGTTTACTTTATAAAAATTACTCAATAGTCTAAACCTTCTAAAGTCTTTAAATTAAAGACTTTAGAGTGTTAATGCAAACCAACTTACTTAACTGTTAATAGCAGTTTATTTAGTTAGTTTCATAGAGTCCTTTAGACTGAGCTGTTTACTTTATAAACTTCACTCAATAGTCTAAAGCTTCTAAAGTCTTTAATTTAAAGACTTTAGAGTGTTAATGCAAACAAACTTACTAAACTGTTAATAGCACTTTATTTAGTTAGTCCATAGAGTCCTTTAGACTGAGCATTTAACTTTATAAAATTTACTCAATAGTCTAAACCTTCTAAACTCTTTAAATGAATGACTTTAGAGTGTTAATGCAAACGAACTTACTAAAGTGTTAATAACAGTTTATTTAGTTAGTCCCATAGAGTCTTTTAGACTGAGCTCTTTACTTTATAAACTTCACTCAATAGTCTAAACCTTCTAAACTCTTTAATTTAATGACTTTAGTGTGTTAATGCAAACGAACTTACTGAACTGTTAATAGCAGTTTAATTAGTTAGTTTCATAGAGTCCTTTAGACTGAGCTGTTTACTTTATAAACTTCACTCAATAGTCTAAAGCTTCTAAAGTTTTTAATTTAAAGACTTTAGAGTGTTAATGCAAACAAACTTACTAAACTGTTAATAGCACTTTATTTAGTTAGTCCCATAGAGTCCTTTAGACGGAGCAGTTTACTTTATAAAATTTACTCAATAGTCTAAACCTTCTAAACTCTTTAAATTAAATACTTTAGAGTGTTAATGCAAACCAACTTACTAAAGTGTTAATAACAGTTTATTTAGTTAGTCCCATAGAGTCCTTTAGACTGAGCTCTTTACTTTATAAACTTCACTCAATAGTCTAAACCTTCTAAACTCTTTAATTTAATGACTTTAGAGTGTTAATGCAAACCACCTTATTAAACTGTTAATAGGAGTTTATTTAGTTACTTTTAAAGAGTCCTTTAGACTGAGCTGTTTACTATATAAACTTCACTCAATAGTCTAAACCTTCTAAAGTGTTTAAATTAAAGACTTTAGAGTGTTAATGCAAAACAACTTATTATACTGTTTATGCTGTTTTATTTAGTTGGTGCCATTAAGGCCTTTAGACTGAGCAGTTTACTTTATAAAATTTTCTCAGTAGTGTAAAACATCTAAAGACTTTAGAGTGTTAATGCAAACCAACTTACTAAACTGTTAATAGCAGTTTATTTAGTTAGTCCCATAGAGCCCTTTAGATTGAGCTCTTTACTTTATAAACTTCACTCAGTAATCTAAACATTCTAAAGTCTTTAAACTAACGATATTAGAGTGTTAATGCGAAACAACTTACTAAACTGTTAATAGCAGTTTATTTAGTTAGTTTCATAGAGTCCTTTAGACTGTGCTGTTTACTTTATAAACTTCACTCAATAGTCTAAACCTTCTAAAGTCTTTAAATTAAAGACTTTAGAGTGTTAATGCAAACCAACTTACTAATCTGTTAATAGCAGTTTATTTTGTTGGTCCCATAGAGTCCATTAGACTGAGCATTTTTCTTTATAAACTTTACTCAATAGTCTAAACCTTCTAAAGTCTTTAAAATAAAGACTTTAGAGTGTTAATGCAAACCAACTTACTAAACTGTTAATAGCAGTTTATTTAGTTAGTCCATAGAGTCCTATAGACTGAGCAGTTTACTTTAATGCAAATGCTAAAAAAAATTAAAAAAAAATTGCTAAACTGTTAGTAGCAACTTCTTCATTTAGTGCCTATAAGTCCTTTAGACTGAGCAGTTTACTTTATAAACTTCACTCAATAGTCTAAACCTTCTAAAGTCTTTAAATTAAAGACTTTATAGTGGTAATGTAAACAAACTTACTAAACTGTTAATAGCAGTTTATTTAGTTAGTCCAATTAAGTCCTTTAGACTGAGCAGTTTACTTTAAAAACTTCACTCAATAGTCTAAACCTTCTAAAGTCTTTAAATTAAAGAATTTAGAGCGTTAATGCAAACCAACTTGTTAATAGCAGTTTATTTAGTTAAACCCAATAAGTCCTTTCGACTGAAAAGTTTACTTATATAAATCACTCAATACTCTAAACCTTCTAAAGTCTTTAAATTAAAGACTTTAGGGTGTTAATGTAAACCAACTTACTAAACTATTACTAGCAGCTTATTTAGTTAGTCCCATTAAGTCCTTTAGACTAAGCAATTTACTTTATAAAATTCACTCAATAGTCTAATCCTTCTGAAGTCTTTAAATTAAAGACTTTAGATTATTAATGCAAACCAACTTACTAAACTTTATTGCAGTTTATTTAGTTAATCCCAATAAGTCCTTTAGACTGAAGAGTTTTTTTGAAATAAGTCACTTAATAGTCTAAACTTCTAAAGTCTTTAAATTAAAGACTTTAGAGTGTTAATGCAAACCTAATTAATAAACTGTTAGTAGCAGCTTTTTAGTTAGTACCATTAAGTCTTTTACACTGAGCAGTTTACTTTATAAACTTCACTCAATAGTCTAAACCTTTCAAAGTTTTACATTAAAGACTTTAGATTGTTAATGCAAACCAACTTACTAAACTCTTAAAAGAAGTTTATTTAGTTAGTCCCATTAAGTCCTTTAGACTGGCAGTTTACTTTATAAACTCCACTCAATAGTCTAAACCTTCTAAAGTCTTTATATTAAAGACTTTAGGGCGTTACTGAAAACAAACTTACTAAACTGTAAATAGCAGTTTATTTAGTTAGTACCAATAAGTCCTTTAAACTAAACAGTTTCCTTTACATAAATCACTGAATAGTCTCAACCTTCTAAAGTCTTTAAATTAAAGACTTTAGAGTGTTAATGCAAATCAACTTACTGAACTGTTAGTAGCAGCTTCTTTAGTTAGTCCATTTAAGTTTTTTAGACTGAGCAGTTTAGAGTATCCAGTGATTTTTATAAAGTAAACTGCTCAGTATAAAGGACTTAATCGGACTAATTAAACAAGATGCTACTAAAAGTTTAGTAAGTTGGTTTGCATTAACACTCTAAAGTCTTTAATTTAAAGTCTTTAGAAGCTTTAGTCTATTGAGTGATTTATATAAAGTAAACTGTTTAATTTAAAGGACTTATTGCGAATAAGTAAATAAACTGCTATTAACAGTTTAATAAGTTTGATTTGCATTAACGCTCTAAAGTCTTTAATTTAAAGACTTTTAAAGGTTTAGACTATTGAGTGAAGTTTATAAACAAAAAAACTCAGTCTAATGGACTTAATGTGACTAACTAAATAAACTGCTATTAACAGTTTAGTAAGTTGGTTTGCATTAACGCTCTAAAGTCTTTAATTTAAAGACATTAGAAGGTTTAGACTATTGAGTAAAGTTTATAAAGTAAACTGCTCAGTCTAAAGTTCTTAATGGCACTACCTAAATAAACTGCTATTAACAGATTAGTAAGTTGGTTTGCATTAACGCTCTAAAGTCTTTAATTTAAAGACTTTAGAAGGTTTAGACTATTGAGTGAAGTTTTTAAAGTAAACTGCTCAATCTAAAGGACTTATTGGGACTAACTAAATAAACTGCTATTAACAGTTTAGTAAGTTTGTTTGCATTACTACTCTAAAGTCTTTAATTTAAAGACTTTAGAAGGTTTAGACTATTGAGTGAATTTTATAAAAAAAACTGCTCAGTCTAAAGGACTTATTGGCACTAACTAAAGAAGTTGCTACTAACAGTTTAGTAAGTTTTTTTGCATTAACACTCTAAAGTCTAGTTGAGACTATTCAGTGATTTATGTAAAGGAAAATGTTTAGTCTAAAGGATTTATTGGTACTAACTAAATAAACTGCTATTTACATTTTAGTAAGTTGGTTTTCAGTAACGCCCTAAAGTCTTTAATATAAAGACTTTAGAAGGTTTAGACTATCGAGTGGTGTTTATAAAGTAAACTGCTCAGTCTAAAGACTTAATGAGACTGACTAAATAAACTGCTAATAACAGTTTAGTAACTTGGTTTAAATTAATGCTTTAAAGTCTTTAATTTAAGGACATTAGATGATTTACAGTATGGAGTGAAGTTTATAAAGTAAACTGCTCAGTATAAGGGACTTAATGGGACTAATTAAACAAGATGCTACTAAAAGTTTAGTAAGTTGGTTTGCATTAACACTCTAAAGTCTTTAATTTAAAGACATTAGAAGGTTTAGACTATTGAGTGATTTATATAAAGTAAACTGTTTAGTCTAAAGGACTTATTGGACTAACTAAATAAACTGCTATTAACAGTTTAATAATTTTGTTTGCATTAATGCTCTAAATCTTTAATTTAAAGACTTTAGAAGGTTTAGACTATTGAGTGAAGATTATAAACTAAACAGATCAGTCTAAAGGACATAATGGGACTAACTAAATAAACTGCTATTAACAGTTTAGTAAGTTGGTTTGCGTTAACTCCATAAGTATTTAATTTAAAGACTTTAGAAGGTTTAGACGATTTAGTGAATTTTATAATGTAAACTACTCAGTCTAAAGGACTTAATGAGACTAACTAAATAAACTGCTATTAACAGTTTAGTAAGATTGTTTGCATTAACATTCTAATGTCTTTAATTTAAAGACTTTAGAAGGTTTAGACTATTGAGTGAAGTTTATAAAGTAAACTGCTCAGTCCAAAGGACTTAATGGAAGAACTAAAGAAGCTGCTACTAACCGTTTAGTAAGTTGGTTTGCATTAACCCTCTAAAGTCTTTAGTTTAAAGACTTTAGTAGGTTTAGACTATTGAGTGAATTTTATAAAGTAAATGCTCAGTCTAAAGGACTTAATGGGACTAAATAATTAAACTGCAATTAACTGTTAGTAAGTTGGTTTGTATTAATGCTCTAAAGTCTTTAATTTAAAGACTTTAGAAGGTTTTGACTCTTTAGTGATGTTTATAAAGTAAACTGCTCAGTCTAATTGACTTAATGGCACTAACTAAAGAAGTTGCTACTAACAGTTTAGTAAGTTGTTTTGCATTAACATTCTAAAGTCTTAATTTAAAGACTTTAGAGGGTTTAGACAATTGAGTGAAGATTATAAAGTAAACTGGCTGCTACTTACAGTTTAGTATATTTGTTTGCATTAACCTTCTAAAGTCTTTAATTAAAAGACTTTAGAAGATTTGGACTATTGACTGAAGTTGATATAGTAAACTGCTCAGTCTGTAAGACTTAACGGGACTAACTAAATAAACTGATATTAAGAGTTTAGTAAGTTGGTTTGCATTAACACTCTAAAATCTTTAAATTAAAGACTTTAGAAGGTTTAGACTATTGAGTGAAGATTATAAACTAAACTGCTCAGTCTAAAGGACTTAATGGGACTAACTAAAGAAGCTGCTACTAACTGTTTAATAAGTTCGTTTGCATTAACGCTGTAAATTCTTTATTTTAAAATCTTTAGAAGGTTTACACTATTGAGTGATTTATGTAAAGGAAACTCTTCAGCCTAAAGGATTTATTGGGACTACTAAAGAAGCTGCTACTAACAGTTTAGTAAGATGGTTTCCATCAACGCACCAAAGTCTTCAATTTAAAGAGTTTAGAAGGTTTAGACTATTGAGTGAAGTTTATAAAGTAAACAGCTCAGTCTAAAGGACTCTATGAAACTAACTAAATAAACTCCTATTAACAATTTAGTAAGTTGGTTGCAATAACACTCTAAAGTCTTTAACTTAAAGACTTTAGAAGATTTAGCTATTGAGTGAATTTTATAAAGTAAACTGCTCAGTCTAAAGGACTTAATGGCACTAACTAAATAAACTGCTATTAACAGTTTAGTAAGTTGGTTTGCATTAACGCTCTAAACTCTTTAATTTAAAGACTTTTGAAGGTTTAGACTATTGAGTGAAGTTTATAAAGTAAACTGCTCAGTCTAAAGTTCTTAATGGCACTAACTAAATAAACTGCTATTATCAGTTTAGTAAGTTGGTTTGCATTAACGCTCTGAAGTCTTTAATTTAAAGACTTCAGAAGGTTTAGACTATTGAGTGATGTTTATAAAGTAAACTGCTCAGTCTAAAGGACTTAATGGGACTAACTGAAGAAGCTGCTACTAACAGTTTAGTAAGTTGGTTTCCATCAACGCACCAAAGTCTTAAATTTAAAGAGTTTAGAAGGTTTAGACTATTGAGTGAAGTTTATAAAGTAAACTGCTCAGTCTAAAGGACTTAGTGGCACTAACTAAATAAATTACTCTAACAGTTTAGTTAGTTGGTTTGCATTAACGCTCTAAAGTCTTTAACTTAAAGACTTTAGAAGGTTTAGACTATTGAGTAAAGTTTATAAAGTAAACTGCTCAGTCTAAAGGACTTAATGGGACTAACTAAATAAACTGCAATTAACTGTTTAGTTAGTTTGTTTGCAATAATGCTCAAATGTCTTTAATTTAAAGACTTTCGAAGGTGTAGATTGTTGAGTGAAGTTTATAAAGTAAACTGCTCAATCTAAAGGATTTAATGGGACTAAATAAATAAACTGCTTGTCTTCCTCTATTGTTTATTATACAATGTACATACAATAGGTAAAAGAGGTCTTAAAATTACTCATAATGGTTAGTATAAGATGAATTGCTCTCTTTTTTTTCTGTCATAGGAGAGCCATCCTTTCAACTCGTTTATAACCCATATCATCTCATGTACAAGGATGTTCTGGAAGGTTTGCAAATTGTACTTTCATTCAAGAACAAATCAACTTTGTGTTTGATGCTCAAGATTGTATGCATCAAATTCTATTGGTTAGTTTGATATTATCCTCGTCATTTATTCATCCATCCATTCATTCATTCGTCCATTCATCTATTCATCCATCCGTTCATTCATTTGCCATTTATCCATTCATCCATCCATTACAGCACTTATAAAAAGCAATGATTATTACCATGCTACAACATCAACAAAGCAAATAATGGTTACTTCTACCTCACACTGTCCGGCTCGTTGCCACTTAATTCAGTCTCCCTTTTGACCTCTCTTTAATAAAGACACTCAACAGGATCCTGTAGCTCACCCTTTTCTCCTCCTCCATTCCTCTTACCAAAGAAG
>NW_024533313.1:0-15000 GCF_016097555.1 Gigantopelta aegis
CCTCCTTGTTACAAGTAAAAACTGTACAATACCAGACTAGTATTTAACACGGTTTATTAAACATTAATACTAGAAGGACAGAGATTTTGTTTCGTCACAAAACTGGGAAATTATCTTTTCGTGACAGGGAAAATACTCTTACTTGTCGGCTGTTGATCGTTTGTTGTCGAAGAAGTAAAACCAGTTGTTCCCCCTTCTGACACGCTTGTTGTTGACGAACTAAACACTAAGAAAACCAAGAGGTACGAAATGACACAAACGTGCACTGTTTGTTTTTCACAATATACTTTAAAGTGTGTAATATTTGACATTTATAAAATAATATACTAAAACGCAAAAGAAACGCAGGTTCTCATTAAATTGGATATAAAATATTAAAAAAACAAAACGAAATGAAGATTTCAACATTTATTTTGGAGCTACACCAATTCGGCACACATTGGTGTTGGAAATTTTTGATTGAATTCCTTTTTGGCTATTGTTTCATGTCATAAAGTAGGGTGGGGGTCCATGTTAAAAATGTGAAAGAGACGACCTGTAGCATTGTCAAAGTCAGTATCGCGTGTGACCACCCTGGGCATTCAAACAGGCAGTGCAACGTCTCCTCATTGAGTTGACAAGCCGTTGAAAGAATGCCTGAGGGAGTGAGTTCCATTCATGGACCAATGCTGCCTCCAGCGCCTGCATATTCTGAGGTTGTCCGCGAGCCTGAAGGCGACGTCCGATTTCATCCCAGACGTGTTCGATAGGCGCCATGTCCGAGATAAGGCTGGCCACGGCAACGTCGGGATGTTGTGCTGAGCCAGCAACGCCTGTGTTGCCCTGGCAGTGTGCGGCCTGGCATTGTCTTGCTGCAGCAAGCGCACACGTGGGTGAGCGGCAAAGAAGGGAACGACGTGATTGTTGATGACGTCATTTTGGTACACGGCGGCATTAACGCGTTGTCTGAACACATGAAGTTGTGTTCTGTGGTTGAATGAGAACCCACCCCACACCATCACACTACCCCCGCCCCATCGGTCGGCCTGCAGAACGCAGCAGTCGGAGTAACGTTCATGTCGACGTCGCCATACTCGGATTCGGCCATCAGCGTTGGAAAGATTGTAACGGCTCTCATCAGTAAACAGAACTTGTTGCCACTGGCCACGTCGCCATCTTTGATGTTGTTGCGCCCACTGTTGACGTTGTTGGCGGTGCCGAGGGGTCAATATTGGTCCCACATAAGGACGGCGGTTACGGAGTACTGCTGCCCTCAGACGGCGTCGGACTGTATCGGCGGACACTGGACCACGTGGACCACGCACCTGGTGAGCGGTGTTAGCTGCTGGCAGCATCCGATTCCTAAGGTGGGTCACCCGGATGTACCGGTCTAGGGCTGCGGTTGTCACCCTCGGGCGGCCGGTGCGTGGTCGATCGTTCACAGATCCAGTGATTTGGTGACGTTGAGAAAGGCGTGCGATTGTCGAAACATGACATCCCAATTGTCTGGCTACAGCAGTACGGGTCTGTCCGGCTTGCAACATCCCGATGGCCATCCCTCGCTGGAGTTGCGTCAGTCGCGGCATTTTTAAAATGTGATTCTGTTGTCTGTCACTACTCAAATTGAATTTATGCGATTAAATCCAGGTGTGTAGGCTTTATAAGCATTTCAATGAGTGTGTTTGCACTGGATTCATGATACGGATGATCCAGCACGTGCAAACAACGTGTTTTGAGAATTCGTGACGTCACACAGGTAATGAAATTGACACGCAGGTGGGACTGCGGTGTGGGTGTGTGCCATGTCCTTTAACACAGTTGAGGTTCAATTCCACCAAAGATACTGCTTTACAAAGTGCAATTCTTTCGCATTTTCAGGACCTGCGTTTCTTTTGCGTTTTAGTATATTACATGCACCGGTAACTTTTATTGACATCATCAGTTATTTTTTATGTAACGCGGCCATAGGCATACGAGATCCCATTTTTGTGTGTGTGTGTGTGGTGGGAGGGGGGGGGGGGGGAAGGGAGAGATGCTGAGTTTTGGCCGAATTAAACGAAAATGCCCGAATCTGTCCCCACCAGTCTCGTACGCGTATGTACACAACACCATGTAGGCTGTTGTGCAGGAAAATTATGCGGCGGTGTGTGTGTGTGTGTGTGTGTGTGTGTGTGTCTAGAATGTGATGAACAAAATGTCTAATTGCGTTCGAGTCGAGGACCCCTGAAAATTATTTTTATAAAAAAGTTAGCTTTGAGCAGAGAGGATTCGACTCCCGAAACGTCCCCTGCACACGTCCCTGAGTAACTATGGTCCACGCTCAAAATTACATTTTGAGTATTCATTTATCCCTACCCCTACCTCTAATCTCGTGTCGTCTTGGTAGATGCTAGATTTCTATGTGTTTTATTTTAACCTTTGCTGTTATGTTTGATCAAAATATTCAATCTTAAACCAGACATATTGGTTAGTAAGCAATGCAGTGGTTTAGTGCAGACACTAATAACGCACCACTCGCTTG
This sequence comes from Gigantopelta aegis, assembly GCF_016097555.1. Classification (NCBI taxonomy): domain Eukaryota; kingdom Metazoa; phylum Mollusca; class Gastropoda; order Neomphalida; family Peltospiridae; genus Gigantopelta; species Gigantopelta aegis. Next base: position 2,501 of record NW_024533313.1, read on the forward strand.
GGTATTTCACATATATAATATTATATTTTCATACACGCCAGAAGATGCCAGCAGTTCGATGGGCTACTACTAGTAGGGGGTGGGTGGGGGATGTCATATTTTCAGAGTTGGAGGTGAATAGTGTCCCTCTGCCCCTACCCGCTTCCGACGCCTATGATTACAAATATACAAGATGTACAAAACATGTTTGTTAGTAAGCAATATAATGGTTTAGTGTAAACATGTATTAATACATCATAGCTATATTTAATACATGTATCTGAGATACCTTTATTATTCTATCAAACCATCTAATATAGTACAACTTAACCTTCATCCAGAAGTCATCTTTCTTAAAAAGACCATAGTTTGATATTCCTTTAGCACAGGTATATAAACATATACTGTTCACAATAAATAGGGGATATTCAAATATAACACAATATAACAGATGTATTAATATTTATTGCAATAATAATTAATGGTAAAACACAAGCACTCATGTGACAAGAGATTGACATTAAAGATTATAGCCAGGATAGTGATGTAGGTCCGGAGGAGACACAGATAGGCAACAGGGGTGATGTTTGTCAATTTGACGTTTTCAATATTTGCATTAGTGACGCGCCTTATTCTGCACAGTTGGTTGGATGACGTTGACGTTCTCGGAGACGTCGTCCGATGACGTCCCACATGTGCTCAATGGTTGAAAGGTCTGGACGTTGGGCTGGCCACGGTAGTGTGGTGATGTTCTATTGCTGCAGGTATGCAATGACCAGTAGATTCCGATGAGCACGGGCGTTGTTGTCCTGAAAAACACAATGACGTCCAGCCTATCGTGCGAAGGGCACAACGATCGGTACAAGGATGTTGTCACTGTAGTACTACCTAGTGATCCTCCCATGAACAATATGCAGCTGGGTTCTGACAGTCATGGTGATGTCATCCCACACCATAACAGACCCTCCTCCAAATCGGTCATGAGGACGAACGTTGACGTTGGCGTAGCGTTCATTGGGACGTCGCCAGACACGCTCTCGTCGATCATGGAAGTCTAGTGTGAATCTAGACTCGTCTGAAAGACCAATGTTTACGATGTGTACACCATTGACGTCTGGCAGCGATGTACCTCGCAGTCAAATGTGCGGTAACATAGGGTCGACATGCGTGGATGTTAATTCTATGCAGTCTGTTACGAATAGTCTGACCAGACACTGTAACACTAGTTGTAACACAGAGTTCTCTTGCGATTTGATTGGCTGATTGACCTCGATTGCTCAACGTGTAAATCCTAATGAAGCGGTCCTCACCTGGAGTTGTAGCCCCTGGCTGTCCTGAACGGAGACGATAATCCAAATTCCTGGTTTGTCGATATCAGACCCACATTCACCTAATGACTGATTGTGACACATGAAGTGTACGGGCCACAATTCGCTGGGTAGTGCCAACTTGGAGCATGTCTACAGCCCTGAGACGTTCCTGACGTTGGAGAGGTAGCATTGTTGAATAGTTACACAATGTTGTAAAGAATGTGACAGCAAAGTTATGATTTAGTGTTCCAGTAACAAACAAGAAAGAATATTGCCACAGTGTGCACACAACGTACACACAAACTAAGTGCTTCGCGATCAAAATAATCGGTGCGTTTTTTCATACCCTTTGAGGGGGAACATTAACGCACATCGTGCACTAATTTTGAGTTTTAAATCTCATTTCATTCTATAATTGGCATTTGAAATGGAATATCCCATACTTATTTTGAACAGTATATGTAAGCAGCGAGATTTATGGCAAAAGAGATGAGCCATGCAGTGATACCAAGTTTAAACCGGAATACTGGATAGCAAACACAATAGGCTGTCACTGCCTTATGCATATCATCAGCATATTATTCTACATTATCTTATTGTCTCCTGTAAAGCTCATCTTGTCACTGTAAAATATTGTTATTACACGTTCCTCATATGCCGTTGTGTAACGGCCCGAATTAAAGTTCTGTTCAGTTCTGTGTAACCGATGACTGGAGTATCTGGACGTATCTCATCGTTCCCTAACCACCCCCGCCCCCTCCACCATTATCCTTCCCATCTGATCCATTGTCATCAGATATAGACCAACACAGAAACTATGTAAGAAACCATTGTCCATCTTAATCTGCAATTATTGTAGTATGGTGTTAGTTATAGTCAATGAGCGGTTGTTAATTTTCTGTTAATACTAGTACACATGTACGTACTTTTAAACACAATCTGATTTTAAGTCGGACCTTGCTGTCCACTCTGTCAATCAAAACATCGCCCGTATAGGATTTCCAACAGCTTAAGACGTTTGAAATGACTGTTAACAACAGAAAAATGTTGTTTAAAGTGATATCTACTAACAGAAAGTTAAAGTTTGTTTTGTTTAACGACACCACTGAAGCACATGGATTTATTAATCATCGGCTATTGGATGTCAACCATTTTGGTTATTTTGACATATAGTCTTAGAGAGGAAACCCGCTATACTTTTCCATTAGTAGCAAGGGATATTTTATATGCCCCATCCCACAGACAGGATAGTACATACCACGACCTTTGATATACCAGTCGTGGTGCTTTGTCTGAAACGAGAAATAGACCAATGGGCCCATTGATGGGGATCGATCCGAATGGAGATAGAGTAACTTAGTAAGATTTGTAGTTCAATCAGATTGTTTTAATCAGATTGTTTCAATCAGATTGTTTTAAAAGTGTCTTTTGAAACATTAAAAATATTTATATACCTCCGTACGTCGTCGGTTTGTTACAGGGCTGACCTCGTGTTTCTAAAGAACTCACATCTACAGTAAAAAACATAATGTTGTCTGCGATTATAGCTTTGTTTCCCAGGTTAAATTGTGTAACATTATAAAAAAAGAAAAACATGTTTTATTTAATGACGTACTCAACACATTTTATTTACGGTGATATGGCGACGGACATATGGTTAAGGACCACACAAATATTGAAAGAGAAAACCCGCTGTCGCCACTTCATGGGCTATTTTTTTCGATTAGCAGCAAGGGTTCTTTTATATGCACCATCCCACAGACATGGTGGTACATACCACGACATTTGATATAGCAGCCGTGGTCCACTGGTTGGAACGGGATGCACAGATTCCATCGAGGTAGATGAATGATATGCACTGAAATTATTATATTACCTTTAAAAAACATTGCTTTTAGCATAAAATAACATATACCATTTCCTATCAAAATTCTATCCATATTATTGTAATATTGTAAAAGTATAGCGATATTGAATACAATTAATTAAGACATAGAGATACCAAGAGATCAAATACCTCACACTACAAACAAACAATGAATGCATGAATGAATAAATAAATAAATTAATTAATTAATAAATTAATAAAGATACCTACTAGTAAGACAAAGAGCTGCTTTTTGCTTGTTGCAGTTAGCAATATGAAATGAAAAGTTGCCACTTGTCTGTTTCTGCAATACCAAGCAACCACTTTTGCTGTTTCTTATTGTTGTATTCACTGTTTCATCACCTAAAAAAGAATAATTTAAAATGTTTACTAATAATATGAAATCAAACGGTACCCAAAGCAAAACAGAAATATGGTTTTAATCGTTTGACGCAGGAATTAGAATGAAATCATTTTCTCGTTGTGATGATTGGCCAGAGGGCTTGGCAGTGGGCGGAGTTAAAGGTATGAGTACTTATGCATTTGCACGTGCAGTGTGGCTTAACATATCAGTTCAGGCGACACTGGGTTGAAACACTTCCTGGGTTTTGTTTATTTCGTATGTTCTTCAAATAATCTGAATGATGTTAAGGTTGTGCAATTTTATAATAAAAGTCCGGTGTTAGTCGGTGTCTCGTGTGAAATACATTTCATTGTTTTGTTATTATTTAGGCCAATGTGGCCAGAACGAAAACACCTGTTTAATGATACTTTCTTACACACATATTGGTGAGAACATCATTTGTTACTTTTGATAACACATACTTGTTAACATATGTACGTTTGTTAACAATATCTAGACATACGACTGGCTGCTCCTAGGTGATGACCAGGTCACCAATGCCATACATCCAATGAAAAAAACAGCACAGTCGAAATCGATTAGACTGTGACATATAGTTAACCTGACAATCAGTTGTCTGTGACGCGTAAGTTAGCTACAAGTGTAATTAAATTTTAGTCGAAAAAGTTGTTAAAATGTCCTTAAAACCAGATTTTTGAGGATATGTAAGAAATAGAATAATACATTTATGTCCATTAGATACCATTTATCGTTCGCTCGTTAGATACATTTTAAAAGAACTTGTTGTAAGATAAATGGTATCTAACGACCACTCATGTATCATTCTCTATATATCGAATACTGGTGTTGATGTGCAATTTGATTTGCGGTGTTTTGTGAGTTTTTTATAAGTACCATATAGACAATTCCAACGCACATGGTCCGATTCACGAAATTCTGGTTTAGACGTTTATTCAAACTGTTTTGTTTATTATGAAACCAGCAAAGTATACAGTTTTTGAAATTTTGGAATGTTCTAAGTACAAAAACAGTATTGAGTTATGAATCTATGGCAAGTATTCTGCGTTTCCAAATGTATGCTTAATTGTGCTTAATCTTTAAACTTTACCATTTTCTAAAGTAGTTGGTCCACACGTCGCCTATGACCTTGTCACATATAATATCTATACACCAAAACAAAATAGTTCTTAAATAACAACAATTGATTTCTTATTTTTAAAAATATTTTATTATTAATGTTACTTATTATTATTATTATTATTTTTATTATTATTATTATTATATTTATAACATCGCATCGTTTTTTTACGTTGCAGTTTCAAATGTTTCATCATTCCTTTGCTGAATATACTTGGGTAAAAGTAGTTCCTTTCTAAAAAAAACCCCTATATTTATGTCCATTGAGAAAAAAAAATAGAAATGTATCTAGTCATCATGACGTGTCAATATATAATATATACCAAAAAGAATGCCATAAGTGACAATGTTAACGTACATGATTAAAATAATATATATGCAATATATGAAGCAAACTATAACCATAAATATGGATACTACACCTCCCTAAAGTATTTACTGAAGAAAGATTATATTTGTTTTATATAACGGGATATTGTATCAAAATGTATTGACTGGACGTTTTTCAACCACGCTGGCTAAAAATTGAAAATTAGTTTGTGCTTGTTTGTTTAATGACCGGCCTCGGTGGCGTCGTGTTAATACATTGGGCAGGTATAGTATTCAAATTTATGGGTCGCAATTTGGGTCATACATTATATATAATATTTTATCCACGTATGTTGACATTGTAGCCTATTACATAGCCTATAGTGCGACCTTTAACAAGTTTGTAATGTTATGGATATCTACTTTGGGATGAACGTGAAGAATGATGAAATATAGTTCGTTAACGAGGTATTTCTTGATTTTATTATTCATTATATTCATTTCATCTATATTTTTTTAGTAAAAACAATGGCCGCCATATTTAATTCAACATGGTACACTTGCCCACGTTATCCACAATGTGTAACCAAACTGTTATTTCAATAGTGGAGCATAATGAGCCAATATCCAAAGTTAAACTGATGGCATATAAAAGTACATGCATGCGGTAGTTCACTTTGTCGAGTATTGTGCAAAAACGTTATTTCCCAATTTAAAAATAAAAAATGAACTTGTTTCTATAAAATTAAAAGCTATGCAGATTTACACAGATGCAAGATCCTTGTTTTATATTTTACAGGGAATCACATACAGCAATATAAAACAAATAGCATTCAAATCAGCCTTGTAGATATATATATATATATATATATATATATATATATATATATATATATATATATATATATATATATATGGGGCGGGATTTAGCACAGTCGGTTGAGTGCTCGCTTGAGGTGATCACAGGATCGAACAACCTCGGTGGATCTATTCAGCTGACACACACACACACACACACACACACACATACGCACACACAAGCGAATTTAACAGACAAAATATTGAGAGTTCAAAAGGAACCGACTCAATAATCATCGTTCTTTTAAGTCCTCACGGCTCACACTTCATCACACCTACTTCATCCCGTGTAGTTTCAGATTGCCATGGATAATTTTTAATGGAAATTCGGAATCAACACGTTGTCAACTGATTCATGAAAACGTCTACATATACGTTACGTAATTAGTATAAAAATACATTTTTTAAAGTTAAAACCCCCGAAAATTCAACGTTACTAACGATCAAGCCACACAATAGACTTGTAGCGTTTTAGTCCAATCCAGTACGAAGGACCCGACTGCATTTGTGTTCTTATGTACTGTACATTGTTTTCATCCAGCGTCTTAAATGTACACGATGAGTTCGCCGAAAACCAACTTTGACCCATTGTATGGTGAAAACAGGTGTTACTAGTCTTACTGTTTGAACCTAAAAGGAAAAAAAAGAAAAAAAAAAGAAGAAGTTACTTTGCATTTCAAAAACTAACGAACCAACTAACTAAATAACTAACTATATAGGTGTAAGGGCTCCCTTTTTTTTTTGGGGGGGGGGGGGGGGGGGCAGGCTGGCTTTTGCCCGAATTAAACAAAAATGCCCGAATCTGGATAACAACATGTACTCATATTAATATTACTGCCAAACAGTTATACAGGTTTGCAAACGAATCACCACGCATTTTTACAAGGATTACAACTAATATTGAGGGAAGAATGATGGAAATACATGAACATGGTAAAATGTCACAGTTTAGCACATTTTGCTCGAATATCTCTATCATTTTTGCCCTAATATGAGGTTTTGTCCCGTTTCGTACACTTATGACTAACTAACTAAATAAATAAATGCATAAGAAAAGAAGCGTAGCAGTACTGAAGGCAAATTACCAAACACAATTACTCGCTTTGTTAACGTTGTTACTTAATTTAATTAAATGAACACGTAGCATTTGCTTTTTATATAATTGTCACAAGTCAAGAGTAATCAGAGCAGAATGTGATTTGAAAGTGATTATTTGTAGATTTACTATACTGTGTTTATTAGAAAACATGTGATATTTTTACTTGCACATATGAAGTTTATGGTGTAAGTTACGCCCTCGATCATTACACCCGTCACTCAACGGCCGCAATAACCGTGGTCTATCTAGACAAATCTCTCGGTTGCAGATTTATATTGTAGCTTTATTAGTAATGTTAATGAAAGTGCTACTTTTTAAAACAATGTTCCAATTTACTTCCTGCTGAACTATATGTGACCTGTAGACGTAACTTTCTTCAGCCATTCAGCAATCGCTAAAATTTAGGTCAGACACGCCCGTGGTCTAACTATGGGATACACCACGGATAAAATCAAAGGGACCGACACCAAAGCGTGATACAATACTTATTATTAATTATACGGTAATACAGTGGAGAGAAATTGAATAGATTAGTCATAGCTTGGATCATAAAACTTAAGGTTTCTTGGTATGAGATTAATTAGGCAAGATAGGAATTTGTATTTTTGTAGCTTGTAGCAGGAGTGAGTGGATGGTAACTGAAAAGCTGACTGTGTGAATAAAAGAGTTGACTTAGTTATTGTTTGGGGCAGTGTTATTTATTTTTGAGAGAGAACAGTGAACAAGATTTGTACAAGTTGAACAGAAGTTTGTGAAATACTTTGATGTTTATAGTTCGGGTTATTGCTCAACCGTAAGTAATTAAATATTTGATATTTAGTATGTATTGTTATTTTGTGATGGTTGTAAAACATAACTGTATTATGTTAAAGTGTAGTAGTATGGTAATGACAAATTAATTTTATAAAGATGTGGATAATGAATGTTTAGCATAACTTGTATAATGTGGACATTGAGTAAAGAGATGAAGTTGGTTGGTATTTAAAGTGTATGGAATAATAAGGTGTTACATCATAGTAATTAAGTGTATCTAGGTTACAGCACTGTAAGAGGCAACTGTTATAGCTGGTATAGCAGTAGTGTCTGCCGAGAGATGTAGAGGTGGCTTGCCTGAATGAATATGTTACTGAGAGTTGAGCTTGTGGAGGTTTGGTGAAATCATGGAGGAGTGGTACACGAGAGAGTGCAGTGTGGTAGTAATGTGGAATTGAAGTTCCATGTGTGGGCTATTTATTAACCATGTTCGGGTTACATAGAAAACAACAGATTGTTGTTTTGTAATATTATTATTATACTATGCAAGTATAATAATGGAGGTGTGGTGAATTCGGAAGGTGAAGAGAAGGATTAATTGTGCAATTAGTTCATAATTGTATTAGTTAACAACGTGCTCATGTATGTCTTGAAACTTTAGCAGTGATACTTGTTAATTGGAAGAAAGTAGTATGTACAATACTGCTTAATTAGTTATATATATATATTAATATAACTAAGTAACTTTGGGTGTTATAAAACACTGTTTTAATGAAGATATATGAAGTCATAAGTGGACGCTGACATTTTATATTGAATACGTAATATTTTAAATATTACGTGGTGCTATGTGTGATGTGACATATACTTAAGACATTGAGTAGTATTTGTGTGTAGTTAATATTGATTAGTGTGGTGATCATCTGTACTAAGATGGTGACTGGTGAAATTAGTTAAATGTGTAATGGAAAGAAATGTTTGCGTGTGAGGTGTTGTGTTAGTGTGCATTGATGTATGATGAATAGACCTATGGTTTGAGTAATGCTTGAAATGTGTGAGTGTATATGATTATTATTTGCTGATGCAAATAAATGTAGCAAACTTATATTGGTTTTATGTGTTGTTTCTTTTAGTTATCTAATCACTTGTGACAATAATATAATACAATAGTCACAGGTCAAATGTTGTAACTTGTAAATAGTTATTCTTATAAGTGTTGTATTGAGCTACATGATCACTGTACATTTTTACTGGTAAGTTAGAAAAGTGTAATATAGCAAACCAGCGATAGCTTGGATAAACAATTAAGACTAGTTTTATATCAAGAAAGAGGTGTAGCGTGGCTTGTAAAGACGAGCACTGAATTCTGTTCTGTTCTGTTCTGTTATGTGGGCGGTGCATGCATTGTAAGCTTGGGTATGTAATAGATATACCCACACTTTACGAGGTGTATCGGCGAATATCCTACACATTGCATGCTTTTTAACAGATGTATTGTGCTGTAAATCTATCAAAACAGATTTACTTTTCTTCTTACGTCAAACCAAACTGAAGTTATTTACAAAAAACAGTTTTATAGAATGATAGGACGGACTATAGTTATTATATAACAAAGCATAAAAACGTATTTATTGTTTATTACGGTAATATTTAGACGGTTATGTTATCATGTAAGTGTTGGTGTCACTTGATATCTAATCTGTTCTTATTTCATGCAAATCGCTTAAACTTAAAACAATACCGACAACGACAATCAATTAACTGACCTTTGGAATAAGCCCTGTAGTACTGGAAAATGTCATTGTTATGTTTATATGCGGGCATGCTTCTTTAAAGACACAGGGTTATACGGTAGAACTACAAGATAGATTTTTAATTTGTCATAGAAGCTAATTAAATATGTTTCCTTTTTACCATAACATTGAATAACAATTGTCAAATAGTAAGTATACCAGATAATTATGGCGTATCCAGTCCATTCCAGTAAGCCGACCACTTTTAAAAATACATGCAGTGTCTTCAGTACGTTCGATTCAGTTTCAGTGTCTTTCTTTTTCAACTGGTACCCATACTCGCCAAACCCTAAAATCGATGGTCGCCCAACGGACTACCTTTGTAAAATTCGACCGGGTGACTGTTAATTTTCAACCATGGGACTCATTCTGCAGATATCTAAAAGTGAAATGGATAAAGCGACTACTCTCATCAGGTGTTTTGTGGCCGAATCTTACAAAAACTATATTAACCGACTTTGGTAGTGAAACTATTTTCAGCTTTCATAAAAACCAACGACTTAAAACCGCAAAATGTATTTCAAATGTATTTTGGAAAGATGTAATTACTAATTATGCATTAATTAAACAAAACTAAATTGAAAGTGAAAATGACACACTTCGGAATTCGTAGTGTAAAGCCACATCGCGGCATGACGTGGGGTGATGTGACACTGCAGGTTGACAGCGATGGCAAAGAATTTCGCATTTTCAACGAGCGACAATCCAAGACCTGTCAGTGAGGCAATCCCCACACGATGCGTGATGTCAAGCCCAAAGTTTGGACAACCGGCGACGAACGCTGCCCTGTGGACCTCTACAAGCGGTACTCGAAACTATGTCCAGCTGGGTTTGTTGGAACCGAAACACCGTTTTATTTGGCGACAAATTCAAAAGAAGCTTCGGAAATATTCCCTTGGTTCAAACGCCAACCGATTGGGATAAACAAGCTCTCTTGTATTATGAAACGCATCTCCAAGAATGCCAAACTCCCACCCAGCAAACAGTACACGAACCACTCTGCACGCAAATATTTAGATCAAAAGCGTTCTGAAAAAAAGACACATCCCCCATACAGACATCATGCAAATTTGAGGACACAAAAACATACAAAGTATAAATAATTACAGTCACATATCCAAAGACACACTCGTAATATAAACGGGCTAACAAGGGGTGTAGTAGATTTTAAATGGTGTTTACCATTTGTGGTTTGCCAGTTGTTCGCAGCTATTTTGTTCTCATGTTGGCTAATCATTTGTATATTTGTTTTCTTTTGTATATAGTTTCCATGTCTAGATTTAATATCGATATTGAAAGGTTAATCACAATAGGCAAGATATTAGGATTGGATGAGGAGGTATTACAAAAGTTTGTGCACAAGCAAAATAATAATGGAGAGAAAAGGAGAAGCTTGAGAGAGAAGATCAACAGATGGGAAGAGATGAGAGAGGAAAGGAAAGGAAAGCAGCTAAAGAGTTGACTGAAATCGAGATAGCAGTTAAGGAAATGGGGTGATAAGCTACTAAAGAGTTAACATGAATAGGGGTGATCCATCCATGATTCCTAGATTGAGTAACATTAAACAAAAATTACCTGTATTCCAAGATGGAAGTGACGATTTGGATGCTTATTTGACCAGTTTTGAAAGATTCTTGGAAGTACAGAAATATCCAGAAAGAGATTAGGCTTGGATGTAGTACTACTACTACTACTACTATTACTACTACTACTACTACCACTACTACTACCACTACTACCACTACTACCGCTACCACCACCACTACCACCACTACTACTACTACTACCACTACCACTACTACTACTACTACTACTACTAGTAGTAGTAGTAATAGTGTTTGTATTATTATTATTATTAGTAGTAGTAGTGGAAGTAGTATTAGTAGCAGTAGTAGTAGTAGTAGTAGTAGTAGTAGTAACAATAGCAGTAACACTTACAGTTGCATATATATCCTTTCCGTCTCGTACAATTTTCTTCGGCTTTAAACATGAAGTACTGCTGATTTTGTGTTATATATGCACACGTTCCGCTAGGACTCAAATACCAAGTAATATATTCGCCACTTATTAACTCTGTAAATAACAGTCGTGAATTTAGATCAAAGTATAGAAATATGTAAATATGTGTAGGTCCTAATTTTATTAAAGTAATGTATTTTGTATTAAATTATTCCAAAATATATTATAAACATTTACATGTATTATATTTTACATACTGTATAAGATAATGACAACAATTCTAAACATGATTACAATCTAAACACACGTATAACATATTGTTATGCAAAGAAACTAATTAGTGATTTACCGGTAATGATTAGGCGATTTCAGTTCTGCCATCTCGGAAAGTAAGTACTCTTAAACTATACACTCTAAAGCCCCTAACGCACAAATGCAAAATATATTACTCCCATGTGTAAATTTGCCCATACGTAAATTTATTCACGTAAAATGCAAAGCGTTCACATATTAATCGAAAGGTGAGTATTTTATTAATTATGTACAAAAAGTACCATAAGATGGAAAGGTCTTTATACCAAACAAAAGTAAATCATTTACAGCATGTGCTCAGGGTCGTGGCACCTCCCCCATTCTAAAATAATCCCAGTCCGTCTATATTACCTGGACGGTAGATGCTTATTGTGTTGTCAGTTCCGCAGTGTTCCATGACGTTGCCCAAACAGCCACGACGTGTGCGATTATCTGTAGTGATACTACCAGAGTCTAACCTGTTGAAACAGTAACACGTCCTCTCCTGAAAAACACAGGTAGAACGATCAGTTAACGTACTATATAGAGCGAGTTTTAACGACTCCATGGGTAGGTATAGGGTGTATACTACCAAATCAAATCCCATAGACGACAATAGTAACATATGTGGCTAAAACTCCTACCTGCAGCGTATCAATCGTCATAAACGCCACAGATATAAATACTACCACCTCTCACCCTTAAAGTAAATCAGAAAAAAAGGTGGTCAAGTTCCTCATTTCAGAGATAACGGGTATCGTCTATTGAGTACTTTTTATCA
>NW_024533313.1:20000-45675 GCF_016097555.1 Gigantopelta aegis
TTCTCATTTGTTTCTTATATTACTGCATCTGGCTGTAGTGCCATTTAGAACAGGTGTTTCAGGAACCCCTTCACACTGACCAGCTCTTCCGTTATAGACCCATTTCCCAAAAATATCAATGCACAAAATTATAAAAAAACCAGAAAAAGAAAACAATCATGGGCCAAATCTAGCCAGAAGGCTTACCATTAAACATACAAATTGTTTTAATTCTTCACCAATTACTAGAAGTGAATATGTGAACCACAACATATGTCACAATTAGGAACTATAGTGGACCGTGATGAATGAACACTCACCCGGAAATCAACTGTGTAGTGAGACCTAAACAAAAGTCCTCGGCATTAAGTCTCACTACACAGATGTCATCTGCCACGGAAACCCATGTTAAATTTCCCAACGCCAAATGAAGATTGCCAATAGAAGGGGTTCTTGTTGGCACTAACAACATACACTATTGCGAACATACGGTACATTATATAAGCATTTATGTTCATTCCAAAATTGAGAACATTTCCGTCTCAGTTTTTTGCTATATGACCACATCTGGCTGTAGTACCGGTCCGAATAGGTGGTTCGTTAACCAATTCACTCTTGCGCTATACACCCATGTCCCAAAACGTCAATGCACAATATTACAAAATAACATGAGAAAAATACAGCCAAAAGGCTCACCATTAAACATACATATTGTTTTATTTCTTTACCATTTCCTAGAAGTGAATATGTGAACCATAACATATGTCACAATTAGGAATTATAGTGGACCGTCATCAATCAACTCTCCCCGGAAGTCAACTGTGTAGTGAGACCTTAGGTTGGAAGTGTCAATGACGTCATATTCATAAATGACGCACTAAAATGACGTCATCCATTTACTTGGGTCTTGATCTCGGAACAGCCAATCACAAAGTTTAGAAGTGATTTCAACATATGTTGAAGACGACAGTGATCTACACCGATTCATTCCTTACGCAGGGCCGTAGCTAGCAGGGAGGGGGGGGGGGGCAAAGGGGGCATCCGGAAAAATCCGGAAAGCATTATAGAAACTTAAAGAAAATTATCTTCTTAACTGTTAAAGGAGTTTTAGACTATTAACTACTCATTTGCCCCCCCCCCCCCCCACACACACACACAAACAAAATATCCTAGCTACGGCCCTGTCACGTGGGTGCGTAAGAACTAAAAGATCCCTAAGCTACTGCTAATGAAAAAAAAAAATGTGGCGGGTTTCCTCTAATACTTCGCGTCAAAAATTACCAAATGTTTGAAATCTGATAGCCGATGATTAATATATCGAGGGTGATGTGGTTAAACAAAACCAAATGTAGTCCATCCCACAGAGAACGCCTTCTTTTCATAGTATATAATTTACTACAAGTTATTTATTTCTAGTAATTTTTTAGGGTGATGGGACGAACTATTAATGTTTCTGTTTGTCTGTCCGTCAGTGTGTGAACAATCCTATACGGACACAACTGATGTCCCCTTGTTCCTGTACACGTAAATTTAAATTCTAATACAGTGTGTTGATTTTCAGAAGATAATATCATTAGCTCAAAACAACATAATTTAATATTTAATTGTCTCCCATTTCTCTTCATTGGACATTTATGGAGACCAAAATTATTGTTTGTTTGTGGTAATGACTACTTTTGAGTTGTCCCGAAAATTGATCCACTTTATAGATACTTTACATTTTCAAAGATATAATTACTATTTTAATTTTTGTAAAAAAAAAAAATTAGTTTTAAGATACACACACCAGTAACATTGCCATTCATTAGAACTATAAGATTTTGCTTTGAAATCGATGTTTTGCGAAGTAACATCATTATACCCCCACTAAGCAGTCATTATCGCAACCGAACCAAAGCATAATGCTAAAATATTATTATTGGACACATCCCATTAACACAGGAAACAGAGGTGAAAAAAAAAAAATCAGTGTTGTCTCGGCCGTTTTAAAATTACCATTCTGTGATGAGACGTTTTGGGTAATTCATCTTTAATGGACACCCGCCTGCATAAGGTAATTTAAAAAAAAGTAAAAAAATTGTGTTAGTTTGTGTTGGTTTTTGTTTGGTTTTTGCCATTACCGTATATATTACAGTGTATCAGTATTTTAAGCTCGGTACCGTAATATCAACCTTAAGTCACTAAGCTTGATAGTAGCTATTAAGATCGCTTCGTAAAACGGGGCCCCGAGACGCAAATTGCTGAACATGTAAATAGAATGGAGTGTGCGACTATTCCTTATGTTTTACATAGTACGCCAAAAGTGGGTTCTATTTCAAAACTTGCTTTGGGAAATGAATTAAATATTAATAAATAGTGTGTTATATACAGCAAATTACCAACCATTTAAGTTATTGTTTTATTTCGTTTTGGTTACACGTGTTTACTGTTTGTTCTTAGGTGCGTGACTACTGATTACTCCAGGATATGCTTTTGTGCTCTTGATTCCCCCTCCCCCCACCTCTGGGGGTGATGAACTCACTTTCGGTGCTTTACTAGAGTTTTGCGTTGCCTACCCACCCCAGGTCACGGGCTGCTGTCACCGTGATGTATGTAGAACTACACCATACTATCCATAAGTAAACAGCATGCATGGACGATTTAATCGTACACTTCTCAACCTGCGGGGAACCTTGGAAAATTCTGACAAGAAGGATTGGAAGTCACATGTAGCTTCGCTGGTACATGCGTACAACAGTACTCGTCATGAGAAAGCAATTTTTTCCTTATGCTTTGTCGTCATCTTCGTTTGCCTGTGGATATAGCTTTTGACATAGGAAACCAAACTGATCAACGTTCATACACGTTCTATGTTCTGAAAACGCGTGAGTCTTACAAACTTGCATCTGCTACGGCAGATCAAGCCAGATAACTTCAGAAAGGAATCTATGATATGAAGGTAAGAGGGGCTACATTACAGTCAGGTGACAGGTTACTGGTAAATCAACTAGCATTTGATGGTAAACATAAATTCTCTGACAAGTGGGAAGAGGATGTTTATGTTACAGTAAACCAGTCAAATCCCAACATTCCTGTTTTTATTGTTAAAAAGGAGAATGGAGAGGGACGAGTTACGACATTACACATATATGTGTTATTACCTATTGGTGCTTTGTTGCCCAACTCTGACAAGAAACCGCCAGTACCTGTTCCACAACCACAGAGAAAAAGGTTGAAGAAAACTATTGAAAATCGAACATTCACTGGATACAAACAGTGAGTCTGAAATTAGCTGAGATTACTACCAGGCATTCGATCAGGTAATCTAAACATTATGTCAGCCTGAATCATAACTTAGCAAACAAAATAAAAACATTATAAGGCCTCATTTGTATTGAGGTGTTTGTTTTTATTTATTTGTTTTTCTTTTGCTTTTCAGGCCATAGTATTTAAAATGTCATGGGAAACACTGTTTCGGTTCCGGGCCTTATGATCATGGAAACCCACTGTTTTTAAGTTGCGAAAAACAAGTCATGGGAACCCATGTTTAATACCATTGATTTAAATTATTGAAAAACATCAGTGCAAAGAGACACGTTTTCAAACTCAATATAAAGTTTATTTTCGACACGCCCTCTCCATTATACGCATGCTGTTGTGGTGTTGACAGCTAAACAAAAATAGTGGTTTAGGCCTACGTCATTTCCTCCCATAAAGAAACAACAGGAAAATAGTGGGGCCTATTCGATTGCCACCTTCAGTACTCAAGCACATGCGATGCGTCCACTTTTGTCGATTTTGGTGACAGTATATTTTATAAATATAATCCAAAAAATTATATGTGAATTTAAATACAATTTCTTGAACCTTATATATATATATATATATATATATATATATATATATATATATATATATATATATGTATATGTGTATATGTCTATGTATATATATATATATATATATATATATATATATATATATATATATATATATATATATATATATATGTATATGTATATATATATTATATATATATATATATATGTATATATATACAGTCGAACCTGTCTATGGCGGCCATTCGTGGAACATGACAAAAGTGGCCGCCATAGAGAGGTGGCCGCCGTATGCAGGTCATATATAAGTCCGAATTTTTAAAAACAATTACACGTATGTTGCAATAGAACTATTTAGGTGGCATTTTGAAAATAAATATCAGAAATAAACTGCAGCAGTATTTAATTCCTTCTAGAGTTGACACGTTTAACTCAAGTTGTTTTAGGCTAGATACCCTCTTATCAACTGCGTTTAATGACCCCCGCCGATGACTAGTACATCGCACCGTTAATCCAGATTAAAAACACTTGTTAATTAACGAACACAGCTAAGCGACCGACGACCTTAAAGGACCGCTGTTTATCAAGCCAATTGGTTACATCAACAAAAACATCTTACGTTCTTTTTTACGATTGCCGACATTTCTTTCTAACTTGCACTAAAAAACAATTGTGGCCGCGATAGCAGGTTCATTTTCGCTTTTTTATGACAAAAGTGTGGCCGCTGGCCGCGTTGAGCAGGTGGTTGCCATATAGAGGTAAAATATATAGTAAAATTCATTGGGGGGACCTCAGGGTGGCCGCCATGGACAGGTGGCCGCCATATGGAGGTGGCCGCGAAGGCAGGTTTGACTGTATATATATATATATATGTATATATATATGTATGTATGTATATATGTATATATATATGTATATATATGTATATATCAGCAAAAGTGAAGCACCTGATTCAAACTGAAATAACAATTGATGTAGTGTTTCATTAAGCATAAAACATGTTCTTGGTGAAATGTACTTGTTCATCTCGTGCAATGTGAACGTGTACATTGGTACCGGAATTGCACATGTATATTACGTGAGTCATGAAGCAGACAACCACCAGTATCACACAAAGTCAGTTTGTTGCCAGTGTTTATAGCAGATTGGTAGCGACAGGTCAGGTGAAGGACCGGCCTAGGTCAGACTGACCTAAGAAAACAAGTAATAGAGAACATCGTGCCTTAGTTCGACTTACAAGACAAAGAGCCTTCACCAAGGCAACCATGCTTCGTGAACTATGGAGACCATAATTATAACCGAATATCTACTAGCACAGTCAGATGAAGATTCCATGCTGCTGGAATAAGGTCACGGCGACCTATCACCAGACCTCTGCTGACTCTAAGACACAAACATGATCGTCTTCTGTGGTGTAATGCCAGAGCGGCATGAAACATCAGAACATGGCGCAGGGTTCACTGGTTTGACGAAAGCAAATTCCTGTTGAAAGTGATTGATGGCAGAACATGAATATGGAGACACAGAGGAACTGCATTTGACAAGCACAACATCCAGGAGGCAGTTCTCTTTAGTGTAGGGTCCGTCATGGTGTTGGGGTGCTGTTCCGATTGTAAGCTGGATCTGGTAGTTTTGTATGGAAACCTCAATGGACAGATATTTTGGATACCGAAGTTATTCCTCATTTTGATAACCATGCACTTGCCACGCGTCCCATATCCATAGATGATAATGCCAGGCTACACAGAGCGCAGGCAGTGCTCCAACATTTGCAGAGAAATGCCACTGAGCAGATGCCATCGAACATTTGTGGGATATTTTGGGTCGCAGAGTGAAAGCCATGGAACCCCCAGTGCAGAATCTCCTGGAACTAGCCCAAGCACTCCACAGTTGACATCAGACGACTTGTCAGTAGGATGAGAAGACGTATGCAGAATGTCGTCAGTGAGAGAGACGGGTACACCTGGGCCAGTGCTTATAAAACCTAAAGTCTAGACTTTAATAAAGTCCACACTTTAACGTAATGCTATTTGAATGGCGTTGCCATGACGTTAAAGTCTGGACTTTATTAAAGTCTAGACTTTAAGGTTTATAAGCACGGGGCCAGGTACTAACGACGTGACATGTTACAGGAAGTGACTGTGATGCTAGACATTTGCAAACCAGTTTCGAACAGATTTGATTTGTGCACTTTTCTCAATGTCATACTGGTTTTGGTTGTGTATACCTCCGATTTTATGTTTCAATGAATTCCCAATATTTCACCATTTTTGTTTCTTTGTGGTCTTCTAATACTGAGCACTGAATAGTACATCATGAGCAATTCAATAGTTATATATTCAATAGATGATATATCCATTAGAAAAATAATACACACTTGAAACATACACATATTAGAAAACAAGTGGTGGTGCTTACCTTTTGATGAGATGTAAATTTTTGTCGGTCCGAACCCCCTGTTCGTTCCAATTATTGGAACAAATTCCTGTCCGTCAATTGGACCGGCTTGCTCATGCATCGGTATCTCGTGCATGATTTAAAAAAAAAAAAAAGTAAATAAATAAATAGTGGTCAATATGGCTGGTGTTTCAGACGTCTGTGATTTGAAAGTCTGCCATAAGTATATATCGCTGGTCACAGAAGTCAGGACCTACAGTAGTGTCAATCTACTGCCACTAGGTTAGGCTTTTGTTAAATCCGCTCATTCATTTCAACTTGTTTTTGTGCTTATATCCAATTAAGGTTCAAGCACGCTGTCATGGGTACACACCCCAGCTATCTGGGCTGTCTGTCCATGATACTGGGTTAGTTGTTAGTTGGTTAGTGGCCTTAAACCTACCCATTGATACCTTAAGGACTCGCTTTTGGTTGGGGCCGGTACCGGGCTGCGAACCCTGTAGTCCGATGATTAAAGTCGCTGAGCAGGTCACGAGATGAGACAGACGTTAACAATAACACAATTCTTTGCGAGAAAGCTAGGAAGGTATTACACTCCAATTAAAACAAAGGACCCAGAGTTTGCAACTGATTATAATCATTGTCCTGCCAACACTTGTATACGGAGCACTGTCAGTTCGAGGCCTCGGTGGCGCAGTGGTTAAAGCTGTATCCTAACTGGACGCGATAATATTTATATCCTAAACAGACGCGACCATAACGACAGTTTTCATTTTAGAATTGTTAACAGTTGAAACAGCCAAGTAAAAGTTGTTTGATTAATTAATATGTTTGTTGCTCGTGTCGCGCGACAAAAAGTAGAAACAATTCCAATCGGCATTGTGTCGCGCGCTCGACTACATCAATCTGTCGCGCCGTACACATGCGGTTAGGATGCAGCAATTGAAATCAATGGTTTCTAAAATAATTGCTCTCGTCACTCGCGCGCGGAAAAGCTGTATCCTGAAGCTTAATCCTAACCAGCCGCGAGCCATGCAAGCGATTATTTTAGAAATCATTGATTTCAATTGCCGCATCCTAACAGCACGCGTGCGATGCGACATATTTATCTATAGTGTTTTTTTGGCACTCAGAGCGTCAGATTCTGAGTGTGTCATTTGTTCGTTAAAGTGACAGTCCTAAATTTGCTGCAATGTTTAAGAGTTTATCGACTAACAAAAACTTTTTAACGCCTGCAATTACATATCAAATATATTTTTCTGCATAAAATATTAATGGCTGTATATTAAACGTGTTTCTGATCGTTGTAGTATTTGTACTAGGTTAAATTTTATTTTATTTCCTAAACGTTTTTTTTGTGTGTTTTTTTTCGTACGTACGAAATTATTTGAAGACAAAATCCAGTTTGGAAACACATTGAATATACAGACACTAATAGTCTAAACAAGAAAACATATTTAATGCGTGTTTTCAGACGTTAAAAGATGTTGTTAGTCGGAAACATCTCACAATGCAGGAAACTCAGGACAGTCCCTTTAAACTTTGCGGTTCTGTAGTTTGCGTGGTAGTTCTAACGACGGTTGGTAGAAGGATTAGGGCTATAGTTACGTTGGACATTATGGTCAAGTGCCACACAAATAATGAGAGAAGAAACCCGCTGCCGCCATACCAAGGACTACAACCAAAAACTCCCGAAACTTTCAGGGGTCTTTTATATGCACTTTGATATACCGGACATACACACCCTCCCACCCCCCCCCCCCCCCCCCCCCCTCTCCCCCAGGCTCTGACGGTCTGGAGTTACCTCATAAACGTTATCACGAGTGGTCTTTCGGCTGTCAATCATAACATCAAATGCGTACAAATAACTGTTCATACCACGCGTAATGTGGTATGAATGGTTCTTGGCACACTTTCGATGTTGGGGCGGGACGTAGCCCAATGGTAAAACACACGCCTGGTGCGCAGTCGGTCTAGCATCGATCTCCGATGGTGGGCCAATTGTGCTATTTCTCGTTCCAGCCAGTGCACCACGACTGGTATATCAAAGGCCGTGTTAGATGCTATCCTGTCTGTGGGATGGTGCGTATAAAAGATTCCTGTGACTGTGTCGAAATGACCATATGTTTGACATCTCATAGCCGATGATTAATAAATCAATGTGCTCTAGTGGTATCGTTAAAGAAAACAAACTTTCGATGTTATGATTGACAGTTGTTAGACCGCTCGTGATGCGCACTTGGAACTAACGGCTCTGAATTAAAAAAATGGGTAAGTGTGCAAATAACCAGGCATGCCACTCGTCTGTTTATGCAGTAACTTTAACTTAATTAATTGCATAGTAAAGTAAATTATACATACCTGTAATCCAACGTGCGTCGGTATGCGGTTGTTGTGATGGCATTCGTAGTAACAGCGGCTTGCTTGATTATCATAGTCGAGTGTAAATGTACGATCAAAGGTCTGATATGAAGCATTCATTTCTCCAGCATATCGAAATAAAGATTTTTTATTTGCTGTAAAACAATATTTTATAACTTGTTTTAACAGACATAATATACAATTACAAAATCTTAAACCCTACGAACTATTATTTAATTTAAATGTTAAAATTGTTTCTCGTACATCTTCAGGCGGAGTAAAACATAATATTTTGATGATTGCAATTAGTTATTCTATCACATCAAATTCATTTGACATTATAGTCCGTCCCATCCTCTTACAAACATGTGGGGTTTTGGGGTTGTGGGGTTGTTGTTTTGTGTTGTTGTTGTTTTTGTTTTGTTTCGGGGTGTTTTTTTTTTTTTGGGGGGGGGGGGGGGGGGTTGGTTTGACATAAGAAGAAAACTAAAAGTGTTTTGGAAATAACAAAAAACTACCACTTTTGTGTGCAATTAAA
The DNA here is from genome assembly GCF_016097555.1 of Gigantopelta aegis. Classification (NCBI taxonomy): domain Eukaryota; kingdom Metazoa; phylum Mollusca; class Gastropoda; order Neomphalida; family Peltospiridae; genus Gigantopelta; species Gigantopelta aegis. Next base: position 29,094 of record NW_024533313.1, read on the forward strand.
ATAATAGTCTGTTCAGAAATAAATAAAACTGTAATACATACTATAGTAAGAAAACGACGCTTACGGCGTTATGGCCGCCATTTTGATTTTATGAACTGTAAGCGTTGTTTTCTTACTATGGTATGTATTACAGTTATTTCCAAAACACTTACTTTTCTTCTTACGTCAAACATAATTGAAATTATTTACAAACCCCCCCCCCCCCAAAAAAAAAAACCCCCCAAAACCCCAACTACCCCCTCCCCCACACACACACATTTTTGTAGAAGGATGGGACGGACCATAGGCACAAAACCAGTCCATTGAGCGACCGCTCGCCCTCCTAAACATGCCTGAGGTATCATCACAGCAAAATGTGCGACTTTATCTCTTGGACTCTGCAATATGTAGAGATAAGGTATTCAGTGCTTTAAAAGTAAATTAACAAAATGCCAGGGATGTCGGACCTGGGGTGGCAGTTCGGCAGGTTTTTCTTTTTCTTTTTAATTCTTAATTTTCCTCGGAACAAATCAAATTTCCCACTATTGTGGGAGTTTATTGGACTGGAAACGCTTGTATAATACCAGTTTGCAAGTTATAAGGAATCCCGATTGGCACTTCTAGGTGTGCTAGGTATCATGTGAACAGTACATACTCGTACATATTTTAGTGTTGTTTAATGTCAGTTTGATATCGATCCCCGTCGATGGGCTCATTGGGCTATTTCTCGTTACAGTTAGTGCACCAGGACTGGTATATTAAAGGCCGTGGTATGTATTATTATGTCCGTGGGATGGTTCATATAAAAGAACCCTTGCTACTAATGGAAAAATGTTTCCTTTCTAAGACTATATGTCAAAATTACCAAATGTTTGGCATCCAATAGCCGATGATTAATAAATCAATGTGCTCTAGTGGTGTCGTTAAACAAAACAAACATTTTTATTTTGTCACACCTCTGGGTTCTGTGTTGGGGTGTCGATAAACATTTATTCATTCATTCATTCGTTCGTTCGTTCGTTTATCTATCCATTCATTAACACCTCAGAGAGGCGATTTAATAAAATTTTTTTATACAAACCAGTTTAATATTCTGATGGTATTGCCCGAAAGTAGATATGTTTGAAAATGTTTCAAGCGGAAACACACCTGCAGAACCATCTGCAAGATTGGGACACATGTCCCACACCCACCCTTTATGCCGCTACAATGTCAAATTCCTTCTGACGCCCCTGAATGCATTGGTTAAAAGTATAAAGCTTCTAGTGTGTAAAAATTTGAAATAGCTGCGTTCACACTTATACTAGTTTAACTGAACTTTATTTTAACCTTTCATTTTATTTATTACAGATAACAAGAAAAACAATAATAATTAGGTAAATTGCACTATGTACAGGTAAGTATTACTTTGTGTATTATGTGTTTACTACACGTTACAGTTTATTCAGGTAATGCATAATTTATTGCGTCTATATATACTCTTCCAAAAAAGAAACTTGACACTGATTTTCAAAGTTTAATAATAAAAAAGAACCCACCCCAAAACCTGGTAGACATAATACAAGCAACCAATGATCAAGACGCCATGGGAAGGGTATTACTCTGTACATGTCCGTAACAGTATTTCTGGGAATCCACCTGAAACATGTACACAGGCATATGTGACATAGGGGTGGACAAAATGTCAGTATCGATCATGACCACCACAAGCACTGATGACAGCTTGACAACGGCGACGCATGGAAGCAATCAAACGTTGCACAACACGTTGTGGAATGTTCTACACTCATGCTGCAATGCCGTAAGAAGTTGCGGAATTTTCTGGGGTGGTGGATTCCTCCGGCGCACACGCTGATCCAGTGCATGTCATATATGTTCTGTTGGGTTTAAATCCGGCGAACGGGCAGGCCAAAGTAATGTCTGGACGTTGTGGCGCTGCAGAAACTCCTGACTAACACGTGCAACATGTTGTCTTGCATTGACATGCTGAAACATTCCACTGTTGATGTTCATGTGCGGAATGACGTGATGCTGCAGGATCTCGCCTCGATAGCTGACGCCCGTCAGTGCACCTGCCACATGCACAAGAGCCGTCCTACCACCATGATGGATTCCTGCCCACATCATGAAACTGCCACCACCAAAATGGTCGACTTGTTGCACGCAGTTTGGAGCATAACGTTCCCCTCGACATCTATAGACATGTGTGCGTCCATCAGCACGCGACAGGAGAAAACGAGACTCATCTGAGAACAACAGTCCTCCACCTGGCACGTGTCCATCTCACTCTCTGCTGGTACCACTGCAGACGCTCCGCTAAGTGACGTGGGGTCAAAACGTTACGTCGCACTGGTCTTCTAGGGAAAATTCCTCCCTCCCTCAGCCGATTACGAACTGTCTGGTCAGAAATTCTGTATAGTCCAGGGATTTGTGTCGCTGTGGTTGTTGCTGTTGTGGTTCGATGTATCGATCTTGAGCGGCGGTGGTGACCTTGGCCTGGTATTAACACTTTGAGTGGTGGTGTACCGTGCCCATAAAGGAGACGCCAAAGTGCCTTGCCACAGCTTGTTGAGTTGAGCTGACTTCAATATTGGCATTATTGCGTTACCTACAGTGTCGTTACGCGGTCTGTTTGAATCATTGCCGATGTGGCCTTTTATGCTCCACTAACGGAGGGTTTGGCATGCAAAGTAACATAACATAATGTGCGTGCTTCTCTGAGGATTGCCCTTTTGCATTTCAGTACAAACGTTGACTATGGCTATGTTTATGTGAATCGGACGTGTTTTATAGTGTTTTTGCATCACCATTCGCTCACTTACTTGATTGTCTTTACGATATGTTTAATTCTGTAAAAATAATCCGATAGCATTATTTTTACCCAATGTCAAGTTTCCTTTTTTTTTGAAGAGTATATATATATATATATATATATATATATATATATATATATATGTGTGTGTGTGTGTGTGTGTGTGTGTGTGTGTGTGTGTGTGTGTGTGATAATTATGTCCATATTCTGTTAAAGTGTAAAGTGTAAAACAAAACCTTTCACATTTTATGTTCCAACTTTCATTTATTTTTTGGTTCTTATATATATAAAAAATGTTTTAACGTATGGTTTTATGTTATAGCTAAAACACTACAGAATGTAAGCTTGAAAGTAAACTGTTTTAGTTAAATGCGTTAGGTAAACAGACTCGTAGTACATTGGTAACAGTGTACAGTTCGTTCCCTTGTGTACCTTGAAAAGATTTTTAGACCAATGCTTGAAGGCAAATTATATGTAATATGAACTTGTACATTCTTTAGCTTAGTGATAGGCAACGAGTTGTTTTTAAAAATGACATTTTAGTTTTGCACCAGGAGTGCAAACTGTTTGGCTGTAATGAGGTTCGGTATTCATACACCAGGTTTCACTTGTGATCAGTTTGGGTAATTTTCAAACAAGCTGATTTGTAAAATAACTCAATAGCTAAACCTTTATTCAAATGATGATTTTGTAAGGTCTGATGAGCAAAGTTTCCATAAATGTATGCGTTGTTATTCGCCAACTCTCGCTTGAGTGTGGTTTGTATAGGTGTGAACATTGTCAACAATGCACCTAAAATCCTGCAATTTGTGGAGACATTTTGGAATGTAACACAATAATTTAACTAAAAATATTTAAAATGAGTCCTGTTTATAATTATAAGACTATTAGTAATTTCCTATGTTTATGCGATAGGTGGGCATTTAGGATGTCAGGTGATGGTATGCATAAATCTCAGTTGAAGATTCCCAAATAACTATGGTCTTCTATCATTGCCATTGTGTTGTCTTGCGTAGGTTCGCGTAACTAACACCACTTCCGCATTATACCTTTTTAATGTTGCATTTTATTATTTTTGTTTTTAGCTGTGTGTGGGGGGGGGGGGGGGGATTGGTGTGAAGATGTCATCTATGTAATCGTACCTGTCCACATCCAAGAGCTATACTGAACTTTCCCTCCAATCCAGTATGACCCAGGCGTGACGCCATCTAGGGCAGACGTATTCGTAGTATTGTACAGTTTCCCGCCACGCTCACGGCACGTGTTAATTGCTGTATCCCACGTCACATCATACATAATAGCAAGGCCATCTATGACGAAATGGAAAGGAAAGGGGTGTTAGTTTAAACACATTTTAACTAGTGTAATGCACGCTTATTGCGACATTTGGCCAAGAGCGATAGTAAGAATCTCTTTCTCTGTCTCTCCCTATCTGTCTGTCTGTCTCTCCCTATCTGTCTGTCTGTCTGTCTGTCTCTCTCTCTCTCTCTCTCTCTCTCTCTCTCTCTCTCTCTCTCTCTCTCTCTCTCTCTCTCTCTCTCTCTCTCTCTCTCTCTCACACACACACACACACACACACACACACACATACGGGATCGACCGCGTAACTTGTAGGCCCCATGCACATGGCTGAGTTAAAGAGCATTCTTTGTTATGGATGCCTCAATAGCTCAGAAGGCATTTTGCGGGCGATTCGGTCCCATAGATTCGAGTCCCAGTAACTGCATAGGATAATTTGTGAGGCCAGAAAGGATTTAATTATCCTCTGCGCCAGTGCGTTAATATCTATGTATGTAACAGTCAACCTCGACATACATACAATATATAGATACTCATACATCAATACATACTAGCCAGTGCCAGGTCTGCCCACTGTTTCATGTACGTAATCGGGATCGACCGCGTAACTTGTAGGCCCCATGCATATGGTTGAGTTAAAGAACATCCTTTTTATGGATGCCTCAATAGCTCAGAAGGTATTGTGGCAAGTCTATGTGTGTAATCGTCAACCTCGACATACATACAATATAGAGATATTCATACATCAATATATGCATACATACATGAGTGAATGTGTGAGTGCGTGTGTGTTTGTACGTGCGTGTATGCGTGTGTGTGTGCGTGTGTGTGTGAATGTATATATACTCTATTTCACACTTCCACTATTCCAGTAACTAGATAAAGGAATGGTTATTAATAGTTAGTATGATTATTTATTAATAATGTAAATAAATTATGTTAGTGAGAAAATATTTATATATGTTTAAAAGACGATAATATACAGCTATATAGTTTTAAAATTTTATACAGAGTTCTGTACATATGTTCTTATATTCTCCAACACCATCCATTATGCCTGTAAATTGTTATTATATTCATAGATGTGACCTCGCGAGCTGTACATGATAAACTGTAATAAAGAACTGAACTGAATTAACAGAACGAATGGATATTCTATGAACCGTGACGATTGACGCTATGGTGTGAAAACAAAAGAAAAGAAAAAAAAGGGAAAAGGAAAAAAGAAGCCTCCTAGCAATAGTGATTTCCCTAGAAATCAGGCAAGGCATGGTAGACAAAACACTTTTGGGGCATTTTCACCATTTTCGGGGTACCTGATTTTCATTAAAAATACTTTTTTTATTATTAAAATAAACATTAATGTAATTTATGTGCTTGCTTTAATAAATGAATGGCAAAAGATATAAAAGGCATATTTTATTAATTAATAATACCATTTTGGATGTTTTATCAAGGCAATTAATTAGTGAAAAAGGCTTGTTTAATATCAGGGCAGCATGGCACTGATTGAGGCAAGATGGTGCTAGACTATTGAGGCATGGTGCTGCACCATGCTAAAATAAGCTAGGGAAAACACTAAGCAATATCAATAAACAGGAAGAAGAAAAAAATAAAGAAATGTTTTATTTAACGACGCACTCAACACATTTTTATTTACGGTTAATGGCGTCAGACATATGGTTAAGGACCAAACAAATATTGAGAGAGGAAACCCGCTGTCGCCACTTCATGGGCTACTCATTTCGATTAGCAGCAAGGGATCTTTTATATACTCCATCTCACAGACAGGGTAGTACATACCACGACCTTTGATATACCAGTCGTGGTGCACTGGCTTGAACGAGAAATAGCGCAATGGATCCACCGACTAAACAGGAAGAAGAATAAATTATCGTTTCAAGCTTGAATAACCACCCCTGTTCCTTTTACACTTACAAACTGCTACAAATAACTATAGGTTTTTCATCAACAAGAATATTATAAACGTTTTACCAGTTTCAGCCGACATCAGAAATAAAATCCCGCTAAGAACTACAGTGAGCAGACGACAGGTCCACCTTACGTCCGCCATGACACCCAGTCAACTCGACAAGGAAGTAAGACAGATCTATTTGTGAAGATACCCGGAGATAACGTGTTATTTGTACTGCAGCTGAGCTGTAATTCGCTAACAATACAACCACAGGGTGAATTTCAAACTACTGACATCCTTGGATGGTGAAATGTGTGGGGCTTTTTTATTTCTGTTTTAAATTATTATTTAAATTATGACTTTAAATGTATTATTGTCTCTTGGTTATTGATATAATCTGACGTCTACAGCAGTTATAAATAGTACAATTGCCTTTAGCTGTCAGTGTTAAAAATGTTGACCTGTTAGTTGTGTATATATAACAGGGGCGGATCCAGGATTTTGTAAAGGGTGTGTGTGGGGGGGAGGGGGGGGGGGAGGTCACAAAATTAAAAAAGTTTGAGTTTGTCGAAATAGCTGTTCAAGTAGTGTGTTTTGAAGCGACTAATCGCATATTACCGTATCTGCTACTGTACGAACAAGCCAGGTGGTTATATTTTTGTCAGAAGATGGGGAATTGCACCAAACAAGTGCTGGTGGGTTCGCACGTACCACATCCTAGCCCGCATTGGCCATGTTTGTTTGCTTTCTTTTCATTTTTTAAAAAATAAATACTTTCATGAAACTAAATAGAAAAAAGATTTATTTTAGAAACAACAAACTTTTTATTGTGTACAGAGACCCCGAATAGTGTATTTGAAAGTACGGATGTGGTTACTGTCAGTTCAAAAGTCGGGGTGGGAGGGTGTATGAAAATACATCTATTTGAGGGCCCGAACCTGTTAGTGTGTGTGTGTGTGTGTGTGTGTGTGTGTATGCGTGTGTGTGTGCGTGCGTGCGTGCGTGCGTGCGTACATGCGTGTGTGTGCGTGTGTGTGTGCGTGCGTGTGTGTGTGCGTGTGCGCGTGCGTGTGTGTGTGTGTGTGTGTTTGGGTGGGTTGGTGGGTGGGGGTTGAAAGCATGCTTAACCGAGATAAAAAAAAATCAGCCTATTCAATGTAAAAAAAGTATGTGGTATTTTTTCAGATCACATACTTTCAGAATTTGATAACTTTGCAAATTAAAAATTAAATGTAAATTAATCAGGTCGCGGCTCTACGTTTATTGACATACATGTATATGCAAATGTACTTCGTTCACACTCCAGAATAATATTGACATATGTATTCATAATTATCAAACTAAAAACGTTGAAAAGCTGTCCAGAGTTCGAAAGCGAAAACAACCAAACCGTTAAGCACAGCCAACCCAACACTAGCGCAGCACGCGAACAGGTTCAAGTATGCTGTCCTGGGCACACACCTAAGTCGTCTGGGCTGCCTCTCCTATGTTAGTAAAAGAGAAGTTGGTGTAGTGATCTTACACCTACCCATTTCAAACCGTCTCCGTCCAGGATAGGAAAGGGTTTGGGAGTGGTGTAAGAGGGGGTCGCCCGCGCTGAAATGTGCAAGAAAGCGCAAGCAGCCCGACCAGGGTCACCCACATTGTATGAAAATGTACTGAACTTTGCACATGTAACTGTGAATAATAAAACACAAGGCAGTGACTATATTAATGTAAATATAATTCCTGTGCATTGGATTTTCTCTTTTGGTGGTCATAGCCTTTGATCTAGATGTTGTTAAGTATATTATATTGTTAACACAACAAAACAAGTCGATACAGAAAGCAAATAACTACCAGTTTAGAATATTCCAACTAATGTCTTTTTTTTTCTTTCTTTCTTTCTTTCTTTCTTTCTTCTTCTTCTTCTTCTTTGGGAGGGGAGGGTCTCTTTTTTGTTTCCTCTTTTTTATCCATCACAACCACAGGGAATTGTATTGTTAATGACAGTTACATGTGAAAAGTTCTTAAGGGCTCAATGGGTAGGTGTACGGCCACTACACCCTCTTCTCTCTCATTAACCACTAACAACTAACCCATATGCACTATCCCAGGATAACACATACCACGACCTTTGATATGCCAGTCGTGGTTCACTGGCTGGAACAAGAAATAGCCCAATGGGCCCACCGACGGGGATCGAGCGAGCGCTTTACCACTGGGCTAGGTCCCGCCCCTAGGACGACAAGAAACACAATGGATATACAGACACTGATGTTCTAACAAAGACATGTATTTAATGTGTCAGTTTAGGAGTAGCGTAATGTAGCTCAATCGGTAGCATGTCCGCCTGTGAAGCGGTCCGTCATCGGATCGATTCTTACCAGTAGACCCATTTGCAGTTTGGGCTATTTTCCGTTCCAACCAGTGGTTCACAACTGGTTCATCAAATGCCTTGGTATGTGATGTCCTGTCTGTGGGAAAGTGCATATAAAAGACCACTTGCTGCTTATCGGAAAGAGTAGCCTATGTGGCGGCAGCGGGTTTCCTCTAAATAAATATGTCAGAATGACCATATGTTTGACGTCCAATAGCCGATGATACAATAAAAATCAACGTGTTCTAGAAGCGTCGTTAAATAAAACAAACGTTTTACTTTTATGTTAAAAAAACAGTTTGTCAGAAAACTTCTACAGTAGCAGAAAACACAAGACAGTCTCTTTAAACAATGTGAGTGTGTGTGTGTGCGTGTGCGTGCGTGTGTGCGTGTGCGTGCGTGTGTCTGTGTGGGTGTGTGTGTGTGTGTGGGTGGGTGTGTACGTGTGTCTATGTATGTGTGTCTGTGTGTGTACGTGTGTCTGTGTGTGTGTGTGTGTATGTGTGTGTCTGTGTGTGTATGTGTTTATGTGTGTGTGTCTGTGTGTGTCTGTGTGTGTCTGTGTTTATGTGTGTGTGTCTGTGTGTGTATGTGTGTGTCTGTGTGTGTGTGTGTGTATGTGTGTGTCTGTGTGTGTATGTGTTTATGTGTGTGTGTCTGTGTGTGTCTGTGTGTGTGTGCCTGTGTGTGTGTGTGTGTGTGTCTGTGTGTGTGTGTGTGTGTATGTGTGTGTGGGTGTGTCTATGTGTGTGTGTGCGTGTCTGTGTGTGTGTATGTGTGTGTGTGTCTCTCTCTCTCTCTTTGTGTTTGTGTGTGTGTGTCTATGTCTGTATGTGTGTGTGTGTGTTTGTGTGTCACGGGTGTCACAGTTACTAAATTTAGACACACTCAGCTGCAGGTCAAACAACATGCTGACGTGTCGTTCACATTAATTTTATATTTTTTATTTTTTTATTATTATTATTAATTTTTAAAGGTCTATTAACCCAGAAAACAAACACGGTAGTACCAGGTATGACTGCCTTACACACATGCTAGCCTAGAGGATAAACATTGGTGAATAATACTATGGATACGTGCGGTGTATCAGAACAGTAATAATAACAAACACGGTAGTACCAGGTATGACTGCCTTACACACATGCTAGCCTAGAGGATAAACATTGGTCAAGAATACTATGGATACGTGTGGTGTATCAGAACAGTAATAATAACACACACGGTAGTACCAGGTATGACTGCCTTACACACACGTTAGCCTAGAGGATAAACATTGGTCAAGAATACTATGGATACGTGCGGTGTATCAGAACAGTAATAATAACAAACACGGTAGTACCAGGTATGACTGCCTTACACACATGTTAGCCTAGAGGATAAACATCGGTCAAGAATACTATGGATACGTGAGGTATATCAGAACAGTAATAATAACAAACACGGTAGTACCAGGTATGACTGCCTTAGACACATGTTAGCCTAGAGGATAAACATCGGTCAAGAATACTATGGATACGTGTGGTATATCAGAACAGTAATAATAACAAACACGGTAGTACCAGGTATGACTGCCTTACACACATGTTAGCCTAGAGGATAAACATCGGTCAAGAATACTATGGATACGTGTGGTATATCAGAACAGTAATAATAACAAACACGGTAGTACCAGGTATGACTGCCTTAGACACATGTTCGCTAATGTTCGCGAACTATTCGATTGGTTCTTGACGTGACCATTTGGTTTAACACGAAACGCTTAAACCAGTCTAGCGGGCGTTTTTTGTGCTCGATCTGGCTGAACTCAACCCAGGTTTTTCAGGGCGAAGAGGTGATACAAATTCAAACTACGTCACGAGTTAACCTATGGGTCACCGGGTATGCATTTACCACTAACACATTTCTTTCTTCACCAGTACAAGATGTTATTTAGGTATCATTTACTACGGACAAACAATGCAAGATATAATCTTTACATTTCACTATAGTTAAAAGCACTGGCGTAGGAAGCGGGGGGGGGGGGGGGGGGGGGGGGGAGCAAGGGGGTATGTGCCCCCCACTTTTCAGATATTTTGTTTTATATTTGCTTAATAATAGTGTAAAAGTGTGTAAATATGAAAGTGTGCCTCCCCCTCCTCCCCCCCCCCACTTTTTGGCACCGTCCTACGCCTTTTGGCCATTATGTAATGTTGGTGATACTATCATGTTAATATTTCTGACGTAGCCATACCAGGAAGTTGGATACGGAACAAGTCTGTTAACTAAGGTATTTGATGTCACGTTTAGATATCAAGGACGTCTCCTTGTGTCACAGTCAACAATTAGTTACTAGGCACATGCTATATTTTAAAGTATACTCGCTAGAATTTGCATTAGTGAAGTAAAGAGATGAAACCAGAGGAGGGAAGCGGAGGAACACTCTTCCTCACTTAAACAAAAAATACACACATACACGAGAGAGAGAGAGAGAGAGAGAGAGAGAGAGAGAGAGAGAGAGAGAGAGAGAGAGAGAGACAGAGACAGAGACAGAGAGAGAGAGAAACACACACACAGATACAGACAGATACAGATATACACTCATCTCATACACACAGACAGACGCACACATACAGACAGACACACACACATACACACACACACACGCACACGGACAGAGACACATACACATGCAGATACAGACACCCTCACACACACACACACACACAGAGAGAGAGAGAGAGAGAGAGAGAGAGAGAGAGAGAGAGAGAGAGAGAGAGACCACACACATGTATAATTAAACAGTCAATAGAAAACGCAAATACAATAAATGTATTCGCATTTGTTTTGTTTGTCTTACGTAATGTAACGGGGACTGCAAAAGAAAGAAATGATTTATTTAACGACGCATTCAACATATTTTATTTACGGTTATATGGCGTCGGACATATGGTTAAGGACCACACAGAGAGGAAAACCGCTGTCGCCACTTCATGGGCTACACTTTTCGATTAGCACCAAGGGATCTTTTATATTTCCCTATCCCATAGACAGGATAGCACATACCACGGCCTTTAGTTTACCAGTCGTGGTGCACTGGATGGAACGAGAAACAGCCCGATGGGGCCACCGACGAGGATCGATCCTAGACCGCTTGAGCGCTTTACCGCTGGGGTACGTCTCGCCCCCCTCCCCCCGGGGACTGCAAGGTACCAGTTCCTTCTTTAAAACGAAAAAGAGAACAAATTACTTTTTAAATCAGTCGTAGAGGGGACAGGACGTAGTCCAGTGGTAAAGCGCCCGCTTGATGCGCGGTCGGTTTGAGATCGATCCCCGACGGTGAGCCCATTAGTCTATTTCTTTTTCCAGCCAGTGCACCACGACTTGTATATCAAAGTCTGCGGTATGTGCTATTCTGTGTGTGGGATGGTGCATACAAAATATCCCTTGCTACTAATGGGTAAATGTATCAGACTATATGTCACAATTACCAAATGTTTGACATCCAGTAGCCGATGATTAATATATCAATGTACTCTAGTGGTGTCGGTAAACAAAACAAACAAACAGTCGTAGAGTTACTAAACTCAATACTAGGTACACACTACCAACTTCAATATAAAGTTGGCCAACTACGACTGTCCTGGGACGAGATTTATGTCAGTCGGTTAAGAGCTGTCTTGAGGTGCTTGCGTCGCAGGATCGAACCACCTCGATGGATCCATTGACCTGGGGGGGGGGGGGGGGGGGTCTCATTCCAACCAGTGCACCACAACTGGACAAATGCTGTGGTATGTGTTTTCCTGTCTATGGGAAAGTGCATATAAAAGATCCCTTGCTGCATTAGGAAAAATGTAGCGTGTTTTCTCTGATGACTACGAGTCAGAATTACCAAATGTTTGACATCCAATAGCCGATGATCAATTAATCGATGTGCTCCAGCAGTGTCGCTAAACAGAACACACTTTATTTATTATCTACGACTGTCCAGTTGCTGGTCTGAGCGCTCTTATAACTCGATTCTCGTCGTATAACCCATTAGTTGTTAATCTGAGCGCTCTTATTACTCGATTCTCGTCGTATAACCCATTAGTTGTTAATCTGAGCGCTCTTATAACTCGATTCTCGTCGTATAACCCATTAGTTGTTAATCTGAGCGCTCTTATAACTCGATTCTCGTCGTATAACCCATTAGTTGTTAATCTGAGCGCTCTTATAACTCGATTCTCGTCGTATAACCCATTAGTTGTTAATCTGAGCGCTCTTATAACTCGATTCTCGTCGTATAACCCATTATTTGTTAATCTGAGCGCTCTTATTACTCGATTCTCGTCGTATAACCCATTAGTTGTTAATCTGAGCGCTCTTATAACTCGATTCTCGTCGTATAACCCATTAGTTGTTTATCTGAGCGCTCTTATAACTCGATTCTCGTCGTATAACCCATTCTAGTATAGACTCGGGGGGGGGGGGGGGGGGGTAGTTCGCGTACATGACTCTTTTAGAGAGTTAACTTAAATTGTCTTGTTCTATATGCCAAGACCTTCAGAAAAAGTTTGGGTAACACATTCAGGTTAAGTACGTTTTCTCAGCAGAGCACATTTATGATTTTTGGTTAACCGCCAAAAGGCTAAAATGAATATATTGGAGTGTCATGTAATAAATAATTAATTGACACCCATAGATGATTCATTTTGATTTATTTCAATTGTTTGGGTGTTGCTAACTATATTTTAGCATTATTCATTGTCATAAACCTAGGTTGGGTGTACAAAATGACTTTATTTTACATATTTTTACTCGGAAATTGCTTTCGATTTGAAAGTGGCTCAAAGTCTAATGACTTCTCAATCAACCAATAATGTAAGCAAAGTTCCACAAATTTGCCAATAGTTTCTTCGTCAAGTTCTCAGAGCAATACAGGTTTCAATTTTATACCATTGTATCCCTACCCCCTAAAATAAACACTTTTAGGGCATTTCGTCAAATGATCATATCTCCCTCCTAAAGTAAGTGTCACAGGAAATTAATCTTTGTTTCTATTAATATGTTTTTAGCCCCAACAAATTGATTGGTACCATTACTGTGATTTTTTGGAGTTGAACTAATTAGCATAATTCCAAGATGGCGTCCAAAATGGCCGCGGAATACTAAATGAGACATAACTTCGCATATAGAAAAACATTTCAAGTGACACTTAAAAACAAAAGCGTCAAATACACTAATTCTCCACCCTTCCTCCTCCTTACAATATCCCAGATAATAACTGTTGTCTGTCATATGTTCATGTCATAAGTGTACTAGGTCAATTTGCCTTGCAGGATGGCTGAAGCCAAATGTTGCAAATTCAGTCGGTGTAAGAAAACAGCTCCCAATTCCTGCAAAACTGTAATTGCCTGATAAGATTAGCTTGAGTTCTGCAGTATTTTGTATATGTTTGAAACTTTTGTACTCATCATGTAGTAATCTTTAAATAATAGTATTTAGAACAGTTATCAATGATACATAATGATAAATTGTGAAAGGTTCATTTGTACTATATTAAAAACCATGTATAGGCCTGATATTTTTATTGATTGAACATTACTCTTTATTAACATGGACTTTTTGATTGGACAGGTTTGTATATTATTATTATCTGGGATATGGTAGGGAGGAGGGGTGGAGAGTTTTTGTTTATTTGACTCTCTTTTCTTAAATGCCACTTCTGTATGCGAAATTATGTCTAGTTCAACATACCGCGGCCATTTTGGACGCCATCTTGGAATTATGCTAATTAGGTCTACTCCAAATCATAGTAATGGTACCAATAAATATTTTGGCGTCAAAAGCATATTTATAGACACAATGATTAACTTCTTATGACGCTTAAATTAGGAGATATGGTCATTTGACGAAATGCCCTAAAAGTGTTTATTTTAGGGGGTAGGGATACAATGGGACCCATGGGTATCATCCAGCAACCCGATGTATCAAATTGAAAACTGTATTGCTCTGAGCGCTTAATGAAGAAACTATTGGTCAATTTGTGGAACTCTGCTTACAGTATTAGTTGACTAAGAAGCCATTAGACTTTGAGCTACTTTGAGTCATTTCCGAGTAAAAATATATAAAATAAGGCCATTTTGTATCCCTAACCCAGGTTTATGGCAATGAATAATGCTAAAATATAGTCAGTAACACCCAAACAATTGAAATAAATCAAAATGAATCATATATGGGTGTCGAATAATTATTTATTGCATGAAACTCCGATATCATCATTTTAGCCTTTTGGCGGCCAACCGAAAACAATAAATGTGCTCTGCTGAGAAAACGTACTTAACCTGGAAATGTTACCCAAACCTTTTCTGAAGGTATTGGCAAATAGAACAAGAAAATGTAAGTTAACTCTCTAAAAGAAAAATGTACGCGAACTACCCCCCAGAGCCAGGACTATTAGTTGTTAATCTGAGCGCACCTGTCATAAGTCGGGAGTTGTGGCAAGCACAACGCAACCGTCGAGTTAGCCAACTTTGTCATAACCGTTGACAGTCTGACCCTAGCATAGCTGTACTGGTTGGAATAGGAAATAACCCAAAGGGTCCAACGAGAGAGATCGGTCCTACTTCTGATCGCTCGTCAATCGAGCTGTTACAACTGACCGTTCATCACTCTTACTTCTAAATGTAGACAACTAGAATATATACTTTTTTTTAAACATTATCAATAAAAGTTTGTTTTGTTTAACGACATCACTAGAGCACATTGGTTTAATAATAATCGGCTATTGGAAGAAAGGAAGGAAATGGTTTATTTAACGACGAACTCAATACATTTAATTACGGTGTTATGGCGTCAGACATATGGTTAAAGAAGAGTAAAGTTTGTTTTATTTAACGACGCCACTAGAGCACATTGATTTTTTTTATCTTAGCATCGGCTATTGGACGTCAAACATATGGTCCATTTGACACTGTTTTTTTTTTAGAGGAAACCCCCTGTCGCCACATAGGCTATTATTTTACCACAGGCAGCAAGGGATAATTTATTTGCGCTTCCCACAGGCAGGATAGCACAAACCATGGCCTTTGTTGAACTAGTTATGGATCACTGGTCGGTGCAAGTGGTTTACACCTACCCACTGAGCCTTGCGGAGCACTCTCTCAGGGTTTGGAGTCGATATCTGGATTAAAAACCCCATGCCTCGATTGGGATCCGAACCCTGTACCTACCAGCCTGTAGACCGATGGCCTAACAACGACGCCACCGGGGCCGGTCACATATGGTTAAGGACTACACAGATATTGAGGGAGGAAACCCGATGTCGCCACTTCATGGGCTACTCTTTTCGATTAGCAGCAAGGGATCTTTTATATGCACCATCCCACAGACAGGGTAGTACATACCACGGCCTTTGATATACCAGTCGTGGTGCACTGGCTTGAACGAGAAATAGCGCAATGGACCCACCGACTAAACAGGAAGAAGAATAAGTTATCGTTTCAAGTTTGAATAACCACCCCTGTTCCTTTTACACTTACACAATGCTACAAATAACTATAGGGTTTTTCATCAACAATAATAATATAAACGTTTTACCAGTTTCAACCGACATCAGAAATAAAATCCCGCTGAGAACTGCAATGAGCAGACGACAGGTCGACCTTACGTCCGCCATGACACCCAGTCAACTCGACAAGGAAGTAAGACAGACCTATTTGTGAAGATACCCGGAGATAACGTGTTGTTTGTACTGCAGCTCAGCTGTAATTCGCTAACAATACAACCACAGGGTGAATTACTGACATCCTTGGATGGTGAAATGTGTGGGGCTTTTTCCATTTGTGTTTTAAATTATTATTTAAATTATAACTTTAAATGTATTATTGTCACTTGGTTATTGATATAATTTGACGTCTATAGCAGTTATAAATAGTACAATTGCTTTTAGCTGTTAGTGTTAAAATGGTGACCTGTTAGTTGTGTATATATAACAGGAGCGGATCCAGTGTTGGTGGGTTCGCAAGTATCACATCATAGCCCGCATTGGCTATGTTTGTTTGCTTTCTTCTTTTTAAATAAATAATTTCATGAAACTAAAAGGAAAATGTTTTTTTTTTCTTCAGAAACAACAAACCTTTTATTATGTACAGGGCCCGCTGAGTGTATTTGAAAGTACGGATAGTGCCCTCCCACCCTCTCACCCCCCCCCCCCCCCCCCCCACACTTTTTTGGCACCTCCCTACGCCCGTGACTAGTG
>NW_024533314.1:0-43701 GCF_016097555.1 Gigantopelta aegis
AACAACCACTTGTTTTTAAAACTGACTCTTTATAACAGCCAACTGTTTATAACAACCACCTGTTTATAACAACCACCTGCTTATAACAACCACTTGTTTTTACAACCGACTGTTTATAACAACCACCTGTTTATAACAACCCTTAAAGGTCTATATGATATACTCCACACAAAAAATAAGCAACTTAAGTTGTTTCCTCCTCTACCCCCTCCATCCTAAATTATTTTCCCAACTTTATGTTGACTTATTTTAACAATACCAATAGTAAATCATAACACCTGAAAATGTAAGTAACATAAATTGAACAAAGTTAAAGTGACATATTTTACTTTTTCCTGTCCAGATGGAGGAAGGGAGGAAATGTTTTATTTAACGACGCACTCAACACATTTTATTTACGGTTATATGTCGCTAGAATATATGGTTAAGGACCACACAGATATTGAGGTAGGAAACCCGCTGTCGCCACTTTGAGGGCTACTCTTTTCGATTAGCAGCAAGGGATCTTTTATATGCACCATCCTATTGACAGGATAGCACATGCCACGACCTTTGATGTACCAGTCGTGGTGCACTGGCTGGAGCGAGAATTTTTAATTTTTTAAAAATTCGTCTATATATTTGGAGCATACATTTTATTAAAACTCCAATCTCCAATATTAGCAGTAATCTTTAAAATTCTGCCTTCAAGATCACAGCTATCAAAAGTTACTGTAGACTAATTTTTATTTTCCTAACATGCCCGTAGGGGGAGTTGGGGATGGGGATGGGGGGGGTGGGGGGGGGGGGTGGAGTAGAAGGCATGTGCCGCACCTCCCCTCCACGACGAAAATCGACGGGTTCTTTTTCCAACTCTATATAAATAAAGATAAAAAGAGGTCTTGTGTGACACCTCAACACCAACTAGGTCCACTTAACGAGCTACTGTCGGCATACTAAATTCCAAAACTATATGTAGCTCGCTTTTACCTTTGACGGACCGTTCAAAATTGCACCTAACTTCCTTCATAAAAAATGCGCACCATTTATCTTTGGCTATAATCCTACGGGACTTTAGTTGTTGAGTATATATTATTGCTATTCTTTGAGGTGTTATCTAATTATTTCTTTTATGTGAGGGTTTTCCCCATTGTTTTGCTGTTTCTATTATAATTAAATGAAATCTAATTTAAAAACGAACAAATCTGTAAATGATGTCTTAAATTTTTACATTTTCAAAAAGAGGTTCTGGCGAGGCTCGAACTCGCGGCCTTTTGCGTGTTAAGCAGACGTGATAACCACTACACTACAGAACCCTTGATAAGATATGCTGTGATACACAGATAAAACAAATTGTATGATTTACTAGAATCATATATTATGTTACAAGTCAGCTTTGATGTGAAACGGTGTTTAACGACACCACTAGACATAAGAGTACGAGACGGGGGGGGGGGGGGGGTGTGTGTGTGTGTAACTGCCCCCTAGTGTTGGAACAAAACTTCAAATTCGGGCAAAAATTATTAAGATATTCTGGCAAAATGTGCTAACCTGAGATCTTTTTACCATGTATTTCCATCATTCTACCGTCAAAATTAGTTATAATCCATGTAAAAATGCATAATGACTCGTTTGTAACCCTATATAGCTGTTTAGCAGTAATACTAATATGAATAAAGGTTGTTATCCAGATTCGGGCATTTTCGTTTAATTCGGGCAAAAGCCAGCCTGCCCCCCACCAAAAATAGAAGCCCGTACGCCTATGCCACTAGAGCATATTGATTTATTAATCATCGGCTAT
Source organism: Gigantopelta aegis (assembly GCF_016097555.1). Taxonomy (NCBI): domain Eukaryota; kingdom Metazoa; phylum Mollusca; class Gastropoda; order Neomphalida; family Peltospiridae; genus Gigantopelta; species Gigantopelta aegis. The sequence goes on from NW_024533314.1 coordinate 1,781, forward strand.
TGGATGTCAAACATATGGTAATTTTGACATATAGTCTTAGAGAGGAAACCCGTTACATTTTTCCATTAGAAGCAAAGGATTTTTTTATATGCACCATTCCACAGACAGGATAGCACACAACAACGAACAACTAACTCACTCTCCTGGACAGGCAGCCCAGATAGCTGGCCCATTGGGCTATTTCTCGTTCCAGCCAGTGCACCAAGACTGGTATATCAAAGGCCGTGGTATGTACTAACCTGTCTGTGAGATGGTGCGTATAAAAGATCCCTTGCTGCTAATCGAAAAGAGTGAAGTGGCGACAGCGGGTTAACTCTCTTAATATCTGTGTGGTCTTAAACCATATGTTTGACGCCATCTAACCGTAAATAAAATGTGTTGAGTGCGTACTTATTTAAAATCATCATAACTATGCAATAAACATTGTATTTCCACTAATCATAAGCAAAAGCTCATTACTGACATCGTGTGAAATATATTGGAATTTTACCAATTTCCGTGAGTAAATTTATGTCAAACACAAGATTGATTAATAGACCTCTTTTACATTCCTACTGCGCATGTGCGCGAAGAGTAACGTCCATTGCCGAAGTGGACGGTATCGAGGCTATATACAAATTGGGGGGGGGGGGGGGGGGGGGCATGATCGACAGTTGTCACGAGCATCGTGAGTAGCTTCGTAGGAGCTGTGAAAATCTGGAGACTAACGTACATATTTCGTATAAGATGGTAAAATGGCTGCGAAAAACGGTCTACTAACGTTTACATCGGAATGGTTTCAGACCAAACGCAGTCTCTGGAGCCGCCTGTCTAGGGTTTTTTTTAACAACGTAAAACTAAGATTCATACAATTAAATTAACTTTAGTGGAATGTGTTTGCTACTTTTAACAATTAGAATTATAGTTAAATATTTACGCGGATATCCAGTAATGTTTAATTCTCCAGTATTTAAAATTTAATAAAATATGCCTCCCCTTCCCCCTAATCCCGCCCACAAAACCCCTAACTCACATAGACCTTTATCACAGCTCTATTTTCCCCTTATCGTTTCATTAAAAAAGACAGTCGTACAACTACTAATAAGTGTTACATGTCTATCCACAAATTATTTATTTATTTTTATTTTATTTTATTTTCACTATCATTTATATCAGATACATACAGGTTCACATGAAATAATATCTAATATTGAAGAAGTTTTAAAACATATATGCATTTTGTGTGTGCGTGCGTGCGTGCGTGCGTGCGTGTGTGTGTGTGTGCGCGCGCGCGTGTGTGTAGCGCCGTGACCTTATTTATTATTTTATTTATCTTATTTTATTTATTTTATTATATTTCTTTGTTTGATTCTTTCCTTCATTTATATTAGTTCATATACATCTTTATTTACTTCTCACTATCACTTATATCAGTCACATACAACTTCATTTGAAATATCTGGTATTTTTGAAAGTTAAATTATAAAAAAAAATTATTTACAGGTATTTATTTATTTATTTATTTATTTATTTATTATTCAATTTATTTTCTTTGTTTGATTCTTTCTTTATTTTCACTTCACCATCATTTATATTAGTCATATACATCTTCATATCGATGAAATATCTGTGGTATTTATGAAGTTTTAAAACTCTTGGCCTGTTTACTTTTGTTGAAAGTCCGTCGTCCGAGACATGGCACTTAATATGTTTCGTCACTGACCCACCCCTTCAAACATTCAAACGAAGTACCTTATGACTGCGCATAATAAACCCTCATGAGATATTTATAATATCATAAGAGACCATCTTGAGTTTGTATCCATATTATCAAGCTGTCGGTCCTAGTCTCAATCTGTTATAAATAAAACTTACATGTTTCTTAGGTTAAATAATCTTGCTTCGAATTTAAATAGCTGTATATGCAATACAGTTACATTTCTGATCATTCCCAGGACGGTAGCAACTGAGAGGACTGTAGCCCCACTTTTATATACCCGTTTTAAAATATGGCTTTCCCCCACACACCACCAACTAAACTGTGTCCCTCCACTACAGATTGTGCCCCCTCCCCTCCCCAATTCTAGATATCGTTCCTACGGGCCTGATTCTAATGTTTTATAGTACCATAACTCAAATTTCATATGTATCATTTAATTTTATTCCAAATACCGAACAAAATTTTAAATAACTTGGTGAAAAGAAATCCCGAAAAGAATCCTGAATGTATTTATCTGTATAATGCTTTATAAATATTTAAATCATGTTAAATACAATAAATATCTGCATACATACACGCGCGCACACATTCATATTATTTCAACCTATATCCGATATTTATTGCGTACGAATCCGAACCGATGGTTTGTCCGGCGTTAACAACCAAATATTTTTTATTTCGTGATAAGCGATAATTCACAAATGTCTCCAGTAAGTCTTGCTGGATGTCGACAGAATAATTAGTCATGGAGATATTCACATTCCTATTGCGTGGCCTCCCATTGTGTATACCCCCCCCCCCCCCCCCCAAACTTGTCCACAGGTCTATTTTTGCGAGATCTCGCGTGAGTTCGCGGTTTGCGTCCTCGAGTTACCCTGCAACGGGCACATGCGTAGTGGAATGTGAAAGAGGTCTATTGTACGAAAATAATGTCTTGAAGTTGCCAACATTTTACTGCAGAAATCTACAAATCTGATACAAGTATTGTTTATATAGCTAATTGGTCTTTTCGTTGTCTTGCTTTGACATGTGATACTGACATCGTGTGTATTGATGCATGCAGTCGCTGTCGCCAACTCTAGTCTCTGCCACTTCCAGCCACAGAACTTTACATTTAATTACGTAATCTAGTGGAAAGACATTTTACATGTCAGAGGCGTTATTAGGACTAAATTGGATAGTTTTATATAAGGCAAAACTGAATGTCAATACACAGCCACGGTAACTTGGATTTTTTTTATGCTTAGAAAATAACGATTTCCCGGCAGAAACTTATTTCTCCGCGGGAGACTTGATCAAATACCGGGAGTCTCCCGCGGAATCCGAGAAGGTTGACAGGTCTGGCGTCGTTAAATGAAAAAACATTCCTTTACTCCCTTCCTTCCCATATAGCTGAGGTGTGTGCCCAGGACAGCGTGCTTGAACTTTAATTGGATATAAGCACAAAAATAAGTTACAATGAAATAAAAGTAATGCCTGAGCCCCTCTCATTAGGGTGTACGTTCTTTATGGAGAGGCGGGACGTAGTCCTGTGGTAAAGCGTCCGCTTGCTGCGCGGTTGGTCTAGGGATCGATCCTCACTTGTGGGCCCATTAGGTTATTTCTAGATCCAGCAGGGCGACCAACCTAATGGAAATATTTTTTTCCCGGAATTTTCTTATATTTTAATTTTTATGTGTGCGAACGCGCTTTTCAAAATAATAATTTAAAGTGCGCGAAAACGTCATTTTCATAAAGTAATTTTAAACCGTGCGAAAAATGTTATTTTTGACATATATTTGCAAAATGATAATACAAATGAATATATCATTATTTGCATGTGAATTGGAACATCCTTATAACCCCCACCACCACCACCACCTACACACCTACACACACACACACACACACACACACACACACACACACACACACATCAAAAATCATCAACAAGTTCACACAAAAACCCCACTTTATTAGCAAATATTCTATTACACTTTAAGACTCCCACCTACAGAATCTGATTAGCAATAAAGTGGCGAACAAACTTGGGACCAATGTTATTTTTATGTAGGTACATTGCCACATATGCACTATTTCATCATATGCATGGAGTGGGGTCGAACTAATTTGTGGCGAAGTGGTTCGGGGACGAAACGTCTGCTACCCACATTAAGACTGGCTGCCGTTTTGCATTACGCTTACATTATTTATTATTATTTAACTTACTTGGAATAAAATAATATCGGTATGTATATTAATGTCATGGATGCGTCATATAATAGATTAGTGTTAGCCAAATATTATTTAGTCAAATGTTGCATATGAAAGCCAATGGAAAGAAGACAATTGTTGGTTCGGTTTTTTTTGGGGTTTTTTTTTTTGTACGAACGTAGCGTTCTTCTACTGTATATTCATGCTTTCATCCACGATGGCAAAATTGCATACATAGCCATAAAACTGATGCCCGCCCAGTAGGAACATAAGTCTATGATATTTAAAATATCTTTAAAATGAATACATAAACTATTCTGGTATAAAAAATAAGAAAGACAATTTTCATATATGGCTTCAGTTGACAATAGACACACGCCCACGGCCTTGGTAATGGCACAACACTAGACAAAACGGAGCTCAGGTTGAAATGAGTGATACAGATATTTAATTCTAAGAATAATTAGTTGCTTAAAAAATCCCCAATTGTGAATTTGAAAAAAATTCCGGATATTTGGCATCAAACCACAACGAAATTATGGTTTTTAAAATAACAAAAACTGTTTTTGAAAATATTACATTATTTTCTGAAAAGAGGTTCTGGCGAGGCTCGAACTCGCGACCTTCTGCGTGTTAAGCAGACGTGATAACCACTACACCACAGAACCCTGGATAGTATACATTAGCAAACATATTCGTTACGATTATCATGTTACCCGTTATCTAGGATGTAAAGCCGTGTGCTGGAGTGAAAAGTAAACACATATTAACTTTGGTCGGGTTGGATCGTAAATCCTTTAAAGACGTGATCAATCGACGATGGCGTTTAGGGCCCCCCGCTCCTCATGTACACCTTTTGTACCTTTGCTCATTACCTCCCTCCCCCATGTACGGGCGTACATCGTTCTTTCGCACTAAAATATACTGAAGAGCTTTGCATATGTACTCTGCCAGCACCCCATCCCCCCACCCCGTTCGTTCTTGGTAAGTGAAGAGTTCCACATTATGCAAGACATGTTGTTCAGTCGTAAACTTGTTACTTCCTCGAAACATAAACAACAGTGCGTAAATAATATATAGAAAAAATATTATATCTATGTTCAGGGTCTTCCAAGTTGTTGTTAGGAATATCCCTAAATAATCGTAAATCTAACAATAAAGTATGATCGATTTTGATTTATTCTCTCTCTCTCTCTCTCTCTCTCTCTCTCTCTCTCTCTCTCTCTCTCTCTCTCTCTCTCTCTCTCTCTCTCTCTCTCTCTCTGTGTGTGTATGTGTATGTGTATGTGTATATGTGTATGTGTATGTGTATGTGTATGTGTGTGTGTGTGTGTGTGTGTGTGTGTGTGTGTGTGTGTGTGTGTGTGTGTGTGTATGTGTGTGTGTGCGTGTGCGTGTCTCTAAATAACCGCATGCTACTACTAATTACTAGAAAACGTAATACAATTTAACCACTAATCGTAATTGATGGTTCACCTAAACACATTACATTGTTAGCTAGAAGAGAAATTAATTTAGAAAAGTAATCATTATGTATCCAGGAAGAAATATCCAGATAGCTTGGAACTGAACAAGGGGGGACAATAATAAGGGAGGTAAGAACATGCGCGTACAGGATGGACTGAGTAAATGCTCACGAATGTCACAGAAAAGTTACAACAATGTGTTCTACAAGACTCGGATGTGGGGAAACTGTAATATATTTCAGGGCCGTACCCTGATCAAAATCATAGGAGGGGGCAATACTTTTTTTTTAATAAACAAATGAAACTACAAAATAAACCCTGAGATGTGTATTCTATTTTCTGGAGTAAAAAAAAAAAAGAAAAAAAAAGTGAGATTCTCGGATGGGGGGGGGGGGGAGGGGGAGAACTACCCCCCCCCCCCCTGAGGGTATGGCCCTGTATTGCGTCTATCTGGAAATTATATTCCGCCGAACGTTATATCCAAGAATATAAGGTACTCCAAAATGTTTATTAAGTTTTAGTAATCCTAACGTTCGAGTACAACAAATAATCGGGTCGAGTATTTCGGCTGCAGTGAAATTACATCATATATTGCAGTCAAGCCAAGTTAATGGGTTTAACGTGCACAGTCAGAGCAAGCTGTTTTAGCGCAGGCTTGTCATGGAAAGGAAAGAGTTAGGGAGGGAGGGAAAGGGGACCGCCCACACTGGCACGTACAAGGGAGCACCAGCAGCCCGACCGCGGTCAGTAACAGGCGGAGGGTTGGTTTTGGTGCTATGGAATTTGAAATGTCCCGTAGGATTAATGCAAAAAAGGAATAAGTGCGCAATTTGAATGAAGGAAATTTGACACAATTTTGATCGGTCCACCTCACTGGAAAGAAGGACCTATATATGTTTTGGAACTTAGTTTGCCGAGAGTAGCTCATTACTAGGACCTAATTGGTGTTGATATGTGTCCCTAGGTTGCCCATAGGGGCCCTTATAAGGCCTTATATTCCAGGATCATGTCATGGCTTACATATACTCTTCAAAAAAAGTAGGGGAACCTGAAATATTAATGTTAATATCAACTATTAGACCGAGCATACGTTTTGACCACAGACATCCTAGTAAAGAACGTTCAGGTCTGTTTATCAACACACCGAAACACATTCCATAGTTTGCACGTGCATCACGCAGTTGCCTCGTACACCTGCGTGGGGTGTCATTCTCGATTTTGACAATTTCCAGGAAGGTCGATTAATCACTGTGGAACATTATTTCTGTCAATCGTTTTCATTCTGTTGATCATACAGTTGTTATTGTTTTGGTTTTAGTCATTTTTATTGTTTGAATTTCGATTTACTGATAAAAAACCCGTCAACTTTCAAATTTCACTTCTGACCCCAGTCGTGGTGATCATAAAACCTACTGTAATACTGAACTACTGGTTGTAATGTTTGCCCAATTAAATCACTATTATCATATAACCATTCCCCACAGCTAATATACCTTACAATTTTGGCAATTGTAAATTCTTCTTAGAGTTCCCCTATTTGTTTTGAAGAGTATTATACATATTGTTTTGGTACTTCAAAAGGTAGGACTTTCCTTTGGCACTGTCACGTATAAAAAAACCCATTATAAATACTTATAATAAATAGAGTTAGGGTTAGGGTTACTTAGGGTTAATGACAGTGCCAAAGGAAAGTCCTTCCCTTCAAAATACATTTTAACCCTAAACACTTAGGGGATGCAATTACAAAAACACTGAAAATATTAATAGACTGTCGATGTTCTTCTTCTCAAACAGCGACAGAAATTGCCGATGCTTGTTAGGTAAGGCCCCCTTTTCACTTGTGGTACCCCCGCCCGCTACCGACCCTGGATGGGATGCAAGTGCTCTCTTGCACTTGCCAAGCGCGGGCGGTCCCCTCTGCCCCCCCCCCCCCCCAATCCCTTTTCTGTCCTGGACGGAGGTGCCGGTGCAAGTCAATACCTGCGCCTATGAAAGGCGTGTGCTACAACAGCCTGCTCTGAATGTGCGCGTTGAAACCTATGACCTGACCTGACTAATAGTATCAACAAATTGCTCCTATTTTTAGTTTGGTTTGTTTTCCCAACTCCTCACTTAAGTGGTTTTGTAGTGTAGTTAGACTTGGACTATACCTCATGCACTATGTAAATATATAGGTTTTCTTGGTCCGAGAACGCGGAAATAACACTTTCAGATAGCATAAACTTCATATAAAGGTCTTTCCTGCCTTTGGTACACCTAAGTGATTCATATATTTCATGTTGTACATAATAATTTTGATACATCATTCCCTGTGCGTGTGATGGTTTGCAGCAGTGATGCCACAGACAACAAGCATCTTCTTCACTTCACACGATGTGCTTAAATGGATCTGTAAAAGCATCAACTTTTTTTCATATTGGGTCTAATATAGTAGGATAAAGGGTACATCGTTTGGTCCTTAAGTGGGTGTATGCAAAGGCATATTTGCACCCCGAGTCTCCAGATTTTTATTGATCTGGCATGAAAAACTAAATTAACCAGAAAACTAGTATGTGCAGCATTATTAACATTGATAATATCAGGTAAGTAGGATTCGTCAGGAAGTTACAATCACGCTTATAGATTTCTTTACAGTTAGGTAATTGTTAAGGTTTTGTGCAGTTCTATGTATTTAAATAACAACAACAACAACAATAATAATAATAATGCATGTCTAAATCCCCTTAAAGATCCTTCGACTAACCATCAACCATCAACAGAAATAGGTATCACATAATCTTAACACGACATCACAAAAATGTCACCTTCCACCGACAAGAAATACCAGTTTCTGTTCTCTATCTCTCAGTTTGCACCATATAAGACATACAAGGAAATGTTTAAGTGTCTTCTTAAGACAGACTGCTGCTTAACACAGATGACAACAAGAGCTTGCCCTTTATTTGCGTTTCACAATAACCCTGATCACACTTTGTTTTTCAGACTGCAATTTTCGGCAACTATGGAATTATCCTTGGATATGATAACTCCCGATGATGATTTTGAGATGATTAGCATCAAGCGTCGAGTCTACACCCAACACGACTTGGACAAGGTCTACCATGAAACGCCAACACCTAAACCCTTGAAGAAAGAACGCACCAGAAATGCATGTCGAAGAAGACAGTTTGTACTACTCTATGTGCTACTCTGCATAGCTACGAAATAGACAGCAACCAAGAGTTAGTAGCCTACGGAGCAACCAACCTGCTCGGGTCATTTCTTCAGTGTTTTCCAATGTGTGTGGCACCACCAAGAACAATGCTCCTTAGTTCGCTTGGAGCCAAAACAACGCTGAATGCGATTCCAACTGCCATATCTATGCTGGCAGTGTTGCTGGTGGCGGGTCCACTCTTTGTCTCTCTTCCAGTAACTGTTTTGGCAGCAATGATTATCGTAGCAGTGAAGAATGTACTGCTTCAAGTCAGACAACTTCCTAATCTTTGGAAGGTCTGCAAATCAGATTTTGTGATTTGGCTGGTAAGAGTAATAGTTTGTATTCTAGTTGATCTTGATATTGGTATTATCGTAGGAGTGGGAACATTTATATTTACAGTCATCGTTCAGAGTCAGTTTTCATCTGGGAGACTGGTTGGAGTCTCGGAGCAAGAAGACAGTTACCTGAACTTCAAAGGTCGTAAAAATATCAAAGAACTGAACGGGGTAAACATATTTTACTTTAACACAATATTATATTTTGCCAGCGCGGCCAGATTTAAATGACAGCTTTTCCAGAAATTTTTTAATCCATTAAATTTTGAGATTGGTAGGTGTATTATTGTTGATGGTTCAAAGGGCAAAGCAATGTCGAATGGTGTAAACGACAATGAAACGTGGATCCATCACATCATTACAGACTGTTCAGCTATGACCTACATTGATACGGCTGGCGTAAATGTCCTTAAGATGGTCATTAAGCAATTCAAACGAGCTGGGACAGAACTATTTCTAGCAAACTGTTGCCGATTTATGCTGATTGTGTTGGACAGAGCTCGGGTTTATGACATCCTGCCAAAAGATCATGTTTTCTTCAGTGTACACGACGCTGTGACCAAAGCAGCTGGAGCAAGATTATTTGTAGTGAAACTGTAGGCTAAAATGAGATTTTAAAAAACTTGATTATGGTGCACATGAATGTCTGTTTGATGTGGAAGAAGTATATGGGTCGGTATTAGAGCATTTTTCTCTTTTTCCTTTCCCCTACGTCAACCACCAATGATTTCCCCCATGTTCAATGTATATGATAAATATGCCACATCTTTTCAAATTATAGTATGATTTCTAGCATCGATCATAGGATACAACAATAGTTCTGATTAATGTTATACTACGTAAGTGTCAACAGCAAGTGTCAGTTGTCAGGATTCGAACCTATTACACTTATTCGCGTGATATTTTGTCTGTCTAGCATCGTTTTTAAAAATATGTTTTTATTTACAATATCAACATAATACATAAATAAATACATGTATATAATAAAACAAATTAAAAAATCACACAAACATATCACTCACACCAAACAAACTTACACAATTATTTAAACTTTACTAACACCTATAAAGTCTGAAGAATATTGACTGCCAATAGTAATTTTCAAAAGGATATTTAAAGATTAATACATCATGGTTCAAGTCAAGAAAGATATTATCGTTAATATATTGATATGTAAAAACAGAAAGTTTATTTTGGCAACTACATGTATTTTTTTTTTATTGTCCCCGGAAACATAAGCAAGGTCAAGGTTGGGGCCTTGAACCATTGCTGTACATGGTATTATTGTATAATATTCATAAACGATACATAATTAAAGCTATACACTCGTATATAATGCACTTATTAAACAATATGTGTATACGTATGCATGTGCGTGTGTATGAGAGAGAGAGAGAGAGAGAGAGAGAGAGAGAGAGAGAGAGAGAGAGAGAGAGAGAGAGAGAGAGAGAGACAGACAGACAGAGACAGACAGACAGATAGACGGACACAGACACGGACGTATGGATTAGCAGGGATGAAGCCGAAGATAGACGAAAGGGAACACAAAGGGCGCGAGCCGTATGCACACATGCATAGTATTCAATATCAAGATGAAACGGATAGGCTTAACATGATACTGTAAAACGGGATATTAGCAATGCATAAGCCTTATATAACTGAAGGGGAAATGTTCTGAAGACTAGGAAGAAGAGTACTAGAAATAGAAATAAAGAGTGAGAGAAGAATAAAAAAATAAAAAAATAAAAATTCTTGAAAGATAAATAAGATCAATGAGATCTTAAAAAGAAAAGAAATTATAGAAAGCCGAGATTTGTTTTCCGAACTGGCGTTATTTTGCATAAAAGTATGCTTATTAGCATATTCGTATATTTTGTTATTAATAAGTTTATACACGAATTTATACAATTTGTTTGAGGAACTGCTGCCAAGGTTCTCACTGATCATCAATGTCTTTATACAGGCAATTTTTATCAAATATATATTTTTCAATCTGTATTTTATCAATAATGAATCTTAGCATTGCGTTTTTATTTAATCTGATCTTTTGTAATTTCGTTCTATATATATATATAATACTTAATATTAATAATCAACCAATTAATAAAACAATGCTTTTTCGTTATATCAAATAAAACCATGTTTTTATCCAACTGAAAATATTCACCTTTTTTAATGCCCATTCTTCTACTGCTTTCCATAGGACTGAATGAATGAATGAATGAATGAATGAATGTTTAATGACACCCCAGCACGAAAAATACATCGGCTATTGGGTGTCAAACTATGGTAATGCAAATAAATAAAGTGATGATCAACATCAACATAAAAATTCAAGACTTAAACAAAAACAGTGTAAAGAACTGTGCAAAAACACAAATATCACAGAATTTTACGGATACTGAATTTTACTCAAAACTTCAATTTTGTGCTGTATTGGCCATTCTCAAAGAGAATGTTACACCAATGCACCACGGTGAGGTTACAGCACACGCAGGGGTCCATAGGACTGTAACTTTAGAGCACTCATAAAAGAAGTGTTCCAGTGTTTCTGGCATAAGATGGCAAAAATCGCAAATATTAGAATCAGCATATTTTATTTTATTTAAAAATATATTTGCAGCTGTTATCCTGTGTAAAAGTTTATACTGAAACCATAATAAAGATGGGTCTTTAATAGTTTTGAATGGTAGAGCATAATACTTTCCCCATACTTGTGAAGCGAAGTCAAACCCCAATACTGAATATCTTTTTTGAGACGTAGGAACTATTGTAGTGCGATTTAATATTGCGTATATTTGCTTACTTAGATTTATATCTTTTAATAAATAGTTTTATTTTAAACAGAAGAATCGGGTTGCAAACAGTGTTAAAACTTTGGTTGTTTGATTTTGTTGTTTTACAAATATATAATTTAATGGCTCTGATTAAAGAAGCATATTCTAAAAAAATGGATTGTACTTGATATTTTGTTATGAAGGTATTTAATTGAAATTCATTAATGTCCCATTTTCGTCTATTAGATCTTGAATAAATACTATGCCTTTTTGCAAATAAATCATATAAATAAAAGGTTTGCCGTTTTTAAAAAAAAAATTGCTATTATACCAAATGTTTAGGCTCATTAAATCTTCATTATTATCAGGCGTTTCTTTCTGTTGAATGGTAAGAGGGTGATCTTGTCAATTTTATATTTGACAATGCTGGCATCAATTTTAGAACCCTTACAGGTCATGGCACTTGGCACGTTTTAGGTGGTATTGCATGTGTTACCCTTACAGGTGAGAAAGTAGACCAGCCTGCCATTCCTAGGTCAACTCAGTAAGTCAGGACTATTGTCCAAACAGGTCAACTTGAAAGTAAAATCAAAGTGTACTAAACGCCCATTGCCCCAGGATTGAAGTCCATCATGATCGGGCCGCTTTAACCTCCCAAACCAAATCCACCTCTCCTGAAAGTGTCCAAATGCTTGGATAGTATCTGATTAGCAAGTTTGTCACTTGGCATCCCTGTTTCACAATATCCATTATGGTGTGACTTCATATATATATATATACACAGTGAAACCTCTCAAAACCGGACCATGTGTAAACTGGAATTTCCACAAACCGGATATTTTTTCACGGTCCTTTTTTAAAATCTACACAGAACTTAACCTCTCTAAGCAGGATACCTCTTAATACCGAATATTTTACTTGGTCCCGAGGGTGTCCGGTTTAGAGGGGTTTCAATGTATATATATATATATATATATATATATATATATAATTATATTAGTCTGGTGCACCATTTGCATGTTTCGCTAAAAATTTGTATTATATATGGTTTACACACATAGCTCATGTATATTTACGAATGCGAGTTCTATATCTAACAAAGTATTTGTAGTCTGTATGCAGTGGCTGAAATGTTATTTCTGTAATGTTATCTTTCATGTTCATCATTTATTTCAGTTAATGTATTATGTCAAATTATATCGTGGAGAGACATTTACATAGGCCTACAGCCTGTTTGCCGATCCATTTCATTTATTTTAAATGAATAAATATTGTTTAAAAAAGAGTGACTTCATGCAATGTGCTGTGACGGGAGATAATCATGAGAAAAGTAATATTCAGATCTTGTCATTCGTTTATCAGGACCCATCTCAACCTGAAACTATGTATTTTGCTTTGTGTTTTGCACAAACGTTGTCCGAAAAGCATTCACTTGGTGTTTGTCCTGTCACATTTGACCAACCCCTGTATATCAAGCCAACTGAAATTGTAATATCGTCTTTCCCAGAGCTCAATAAGATTGTTAGTAGACTCTGTCTTAGTGTTTGCTGAATATGGCAGTGCAACCTCAACAAAATCTCCTGAACAGCGATGAACACAGCAAAACATATAAGCTGATATAGTTTTTGATTTGGAAATGAAAATCACATCTAAATTTATTATTTCTTTGGTGCGGGAAATGGCAAAAATAATTTCGCTTTATCAAAACGTTGATTGGAAAAATTGAGGGAGTAGATCTGATTGTGAAGCATAGCATCACAGATGCTGACTGGTTGATTGCATCAACTGTGATGAATACTGCCTAAACACAAAATGTACCTGTTGTTGTTGTGGCGACTGACACTGATTTGCTGGTGATGATGGTTGCACAAGCCACCTCAAACATGGATCTCTATATGCTTTCTGGGCATAACCCATTGCAAGTATACTGTATAGGTGAAATTCAAGCAGCTTTTAGCAACCTCAAACAACATCTGATGTTTGTACATGCAATCACAGGGTGTGATACAATGGCTGCCCTCTACAATCAAGGGAAGAAGAAGGCTTTTGCACAGGCTGATGGTGGCGACAACTGGGACTGTTTAAGTGTCTTTTCACAGTCTAACAGCTAATGATATAGCAAGTGTTGGAGAGGTGTTTCTGCTAAAGCTATATAGAGCAGTTAGATCGAAGTCACAGAACAAACATTGTTATGTCAAGTATTTTCGATCTGTCTCTTTATCTTCATCTGGTTTTAAGTTGGAATCACTCCCTCCAACTCCAGTAGCTGTAAAATATCATAGCTTTAGAGCACACCATACTGTCCAGCAGTGGCAGGCGAAAGAGTTATCGCCAACTGATTGGTGATGACAGTACAGGGAGAGACCGTTTGTTCCAATGGAAAATAACAGGCCGGTTGCTCCAGAGAAAGTGCTGAAAATTATATCCTGTGCCTACAAGGGAGGGTGTGGAAAACGGTGTGGCCGTTACAAGGCCGGTTTGGAGTGCACCTTCGTGTGTACTGTTTGTGGTGGACACAACTGTACAAATTCTCATGCTATTGATGCAGACACTGATGTTATTGATTAGTCTTCCCAGACTAAAGGTAATATAAGCTAATTATGAGTAGTCAAAAGTTGGTTTTAATTGCTTATTGGAATATCTTTTATAGTATATAGATGCAAATATAATATTTCTGTAGTATATAGTTATAAGTTATGCAAATATGTTGATTTCGAAGCCAAATATTGGTCTCGTTGGCGGAAAGTGGATCGCCTTGTCTACAACCTCTTTCTAGTTTAAAACTTTCTGACAGAAATCCATTTTGTAAAATCCTTGATTCTGAGTTATTATAAAATGTTTTAATCCATGATTTAATTGACATTTTAAAATTGAAAAACTCAAGTGCTTGTTTAACGAACGACCAAAAGACAGAATCCAATGCCTTTTCAAAATCTACCAGGAACAATAAGCCTGGAATTTTATTAACTTCTGTATATTGCATTATATCGTATATTAGTCTTACATTTTCAACTAAAAATCAACCTTTAATAAACTCAGTTTGATCTTTTGAAATTATTTTATCTAGCACTTTTTTAATTCTGTTAGCAATGCAGCCAGAGGCAATTTTGTATATACAATTTAATAGTGTAATTGGTCGCCAGTTTTTTAAAAAGTATTTAGGTTTATTAGGTTTTGGTATGCATGTAATAATTCCTAATTTCTGTGTGTTGGACATTTCGTTTATATTATAACTGTAATTAATGGATCTAACAATAAAATGCCCGAGATCCTTCCAAAACATTTTTAAAAATAGTTTTAAGGAACGTTAACGCTTCTGAATATGCTATTTCTCCTTCTAGTTCCTGTGCTTCTGTATCTGTTAACTTATTAGCCTCAATGTTATAGATATACTGTATGTTTTCGTTATTTGCTTGATTTGTTTTTGAGAAGAGTACTACATGTATATTGATTTTGAAGCAATCCAAAGTACTGGGACATGTATTGCTTAAAAAATCTAACCGGATTGATATTTGACCCTCTGGTTTCAGCTATCACACGTCTTTTTAAACTTAATATTCTATAAATTGACAATATAATGTCTAGCGTCTTATCCACTCGGCCAAAGTGGCTTCTAAATAAATAGAAGCACCTATACCAGTAGTTAGGAATTTGTACTGTCAAACACTCGGCTCGAAATTAATGTAGGAATTTAATATTTATATCCACCACTTTTTAAGTAAAAACAATCACACATACACACATTAAAGGGACATTCCTGAGTTTGCTGCAATTTTAAAGATGTTATCAACTAACAAAGACTTTTTAACGATTGCAATTACATATCAAATATATTTTCCTGCATAACATATTAGTGACTGTATATTAAACGTGTTTCTTATCGTTCTAATATTTATATTAGCGTAAATTTCATTTTATTTCCTAAAATCTGTTTTTTCGTAAGTACGAAATTATTTGAAGACAAAATCCAGTTTGGGCTTCTTACAAATATTAAGACGACCAGAAACACATTGAATATACAGACTGATATTCTAAACAAGAAAATATATTTAATATGTAAGTTTAATCGTAGAAATATTTTATTAGTCAGAAACATTTTGCAATGCAGCAAACTCAGAAATGTCCCTTTAAGGGTGTAGGTGAGGTAGGATTTGTCCAAATTATACGCCACTGTAGTAAAGGCTAATGTTGATGCCTACCACCCAAACATCTGTTTTCTGTGATGTTTTAAAGAAAGAACATGATCAAAGTGAAGTGGCTGTAAAGTCAGCTGTAGATCTTTAAACACTGACGATAATAATGTCTGTTCAAAATATCTCATGTTGAAATAATATGTAAAGTATGTATGCCAATTAAAAAGGTGTCATTAAAATGTAATTTGGGGTGTCTAATAAAATTGTTTTAATCAATCTTCAGACGTTTTCAAAATGATATAAACGTGTACTTAATGCAAGTGAATGGTCCCTTTTTGTCTTGAAAAAAACCCCATTGGGGTTATTATAATGTTAATTTAGTGGACACGTTTATAGAGGTTATGCTAATAAAGTTATTTGAACCAAAAATAAGGCTTAAAGTCATCAAATGTTTATTGTGCCAATTGTTTTTAGGTCTTCTGTCAACAGTTATTTTCTCTTAATAGAAAAGTTTCAATTTAGGTAATTATATGCCAATTTGTATGTTTCTGTTGTAACTAGGTTAATGTTGGGATGAAATGTTCTCATATATTAGTAGATGTTATTCAAAAAGTGTGTGAGTGTGTGTGTGTGTGTGTGTGTGTGTGTGTTGTGTGTGAGAGAGAGAGAGAGAGAGAGAGAGAGAGAGAGAGAGAGAGAGAGAGAGAGAGAGAGAGCGTGTGTGTGTGTGTGTGTGTCGGTGCGCGTTGTGTGTGTGTGTGTGTGTGTGTGTGTGGCTGTATGAGTGGTCTCTCTCTCTCTCTCTCTCTCTCTCTCTCTCTCTCTCTCTCTCTCTCTCTCTCTCTCTCTCTCTCTCTCTCTGTGTGTGTGGCTGTGGCTGTATGAGTGGTCTCCTCCCTCTCTCTCTCTCTCTCCTCTCTCTCTCTCTCTCTCTCTCTCTCTCTCTCTCTCTCTCTCTCTCTCTGTGTGTGTGTGTATGTGTGTGTGTGTGTGTGTGTGATGGGGGAAATATGCTGAGAAGATATGGAAAGGAGCTACTTTAGTTTTATGTTGCGCACACAGGAACTAAGGCTACCGTGACACTACTATTATCCTGTTCAATTATTTAGACCCAAAGTGTTTTGCAAATGTTACGTTTATTTCCTATTCGATATTTGTTTTCTTTGCATTTACATGAAAACAAACCCAAACCCCGACAGGTTTTATATACAAATCATCATATAAAATGCACGAAGTTGACTTAATTCCACTTTTTAAAAATCTCTGTGTCTTTTGAATGCACGTTATTTCTCCTATAAATAACTAAGGTCATTTGCATATCAAAAGCATCATTCTATAGTGCGTTTCAAACTAATGTTCGGTTCTATCGTCCTATCCGCACAAATCGTAGTATGACCTATATTTAAGAAAATATCTGTAAACATGAAGCAGGCGCGGATTCAAGTGGGGAGTTCAAGTGACAAAACCTCAGTTTGAAAAAAAAAAATGTATCAAATATTATAATTATATTGTGGAATACACAAGCGCGCGCGCTGAAGGGAGAGAGAGAGAGAGAGAGAGAGAGAGAGAGAGAGAGAGAGAGAGAGAGAGACGTCATTTATGTAACGACGCACTCAACATATTTTAATCTATGGTTATATGGTTATAGGGAGAGAGAGAGAAGAATATGGTATGCATGCGATTGGTGGAGGTGTGACCCTCTGCACAACCCCAACCCCACTTAAGGCTTCTTTTGTATATGGAGCGGGACGTAGCTCAGAGGTAAAGCGTTCGCTCATGGTAGGTCGACTGATCGATCCCACATGGTGGACCCATTGGGTTGTGTCTAGTTCCAGCCTGTGCACCACAACTGATGTATAAAGGCTGTGGTATGTGCTATCCTGTCTATGGGATGGTGCATATAAAACGTCTCTTATTGCTTATCAAAATTGCTTATCGGAAACAGTGGCCCATGTGGCGGTAGCGAGTTTCTTTCTCGCTGTCACAATGCTCCTTAACCGTTTTGTCTGACGCCACATAAACGTATATCAAATGCGTTGAGTGTGTCGTTAAATAAACATTTCTCTCGTATGTATGTGTAGTCTATATGTATTTCTAGTCGATTAGTTTATAGGTTGTTAGGTTGTTTGATAGTGAATGATATGGAAATAAATAGTTTTTGGTGTTAAAGAGTTCATGCATACATTAAAGTAATACTCCTGATGGGTATGGAGAAATAACTTAATCAGTCGACGAACTCATTTCTTCATCACTATCTTCGTTAAGGGGGACTATCACAGGGGGTATTTTATTGCTTATAAAACTATTTTGTTTTCTAAAATCTTCTTCGATCTTTATTACATGTTTAACTGCGTCAGAGAAGTGTGTAGGTGTGACAGAGTTCAATGCATGTGCAAGTTCTCTCCGCACCGTGGTCATTTTACCATCATTATGACGAGCTATGTGCCCTTTGACTTGACTCCAGATCAGTTCTATCGGATTGAGTTCAGAATGTCTTGGCGGCAGTCTTAGACACAAGTGCCCATGGCGTTCAGCAATATCATCAGTAACAAATTGCTTTGCACATTTGTTACTTTTCACAAGTTCATAAAAAAACTGGCTTTGTCATGTTACTCTCAAAAGGTATATTTTTGTTTCGTAGCCACGACTGAATTTCTTCCTTTTTAGCGTTTAGTGCATGACATCGTGTAATCTCAGTTAATTTGTTGTGGTAGCTTGCGTTATCCATGACGATAACAGAAGGTTCTGGTAGAGAAGGCATAAGTTGTTCTTCAAACCATTTGATGAAATTTTCATGATTCATCTCACCATGATAGTCTCCGTCTGTTTTTTTTAGCCTCAAAGATCAATTCACAGCCATCTATCAATCCATATTTATCACAGCCAGCATGACAAATAATAAGTCTTTTTCCCTTCCCAGTCACCGAACAGAGTTTAGGAACTCGATCAGCAGCGTCTGATTTCGGCAGGTGATTGGCGGTACTTGTGCCCGGGTGGATATCTGTCCATTGGTGGGATGTTGTGTGGTTGACATTCACCCAGGTCTCATCTTGATACACTATTAAATACCCCTGTTCTCGTAAACTGGATATTTCATGGAGATAGGACAGTCCCCTGTCTGATATACTGGCGTCCTCAAAAATCACTTTTCCGGTTGTAGACATATGTTGGTATTTAAAATCGAGGTCATGGAGTGTTCTTCGTAAAGTTGATATAGATATGTTGATTCCACATTCCTCCCTTAAAGCCACGTTAATCTTATGTAATGTAGGTAATTCGCCCTCTCTATAAAATCTGTATACTCGTCGTCTAATAACATCTTTATGAAATAAATCGATGAGTTTTCGGTCGCGCTTTTTAACAGTGATTTCTGTGCTTGGATTCGTAGAGCTTAGATTTTTCACAGTTCTTTTTACTGTTGAAACCGAAACTTTAAGTGCAGCGGCAACTCGATCGACAATTCGATAAGAAGCATACCTAGGTCTACCGCGCTGATATTCATCTTCAAAATAATCGAAAACGTTCTTAATACACGATTTTACATCAACTGAAGTGTTTTTCGATTTACCCATATTTTTCCTCAAATAACAATAACAAGAATGTCGACTAATACATTTTCAATGAATTTATATACCCTACCTAACTTGTATTTTACGTGGTTTACACATTGCTTCAATAGTACGTGCAGTCATAGATCGAAATAATGATGTTATTGACTAAGCAATGCTATCGTATTTTGAACATTCAGGGCTGTGTCTGCGGGATGAAAAAGTGGTTGAACCCATACGACTCCGAACAATAGCCCTTTGGTTTTTCGCATTACAAATGTAACACCCAACCCGCAAACCCCAGCCCCTAGCACCACCCTAAATACTATATATATATATATATATATATATATATATACGTATGAATTGCCAATTTAGAGGCAAATTAAATAACATTTTTATTATTATTTGATGTTGGTGGCCTTTGACATTTTACCCCCCCCTGGTCTTCTGGGTCCGGCCCTGCATTAAATTTATTTATAAATTTGGAAAGCACATTCCTGCGGTGTGTAAGGTGATTTGTGTTTATTACTGTGCTACACCTCAGTTGTGTTAGGTTAGGTATGGTATGCTAATATATAATTGATATAATAAAATAAAAATACATAATACATTAGCTAAATTTATTAAATATAATGCACCTACAAGAAAGGGTTACATGTTCTGTTTGTTTACATCTATGTTTAACGGAAAGATTAGACAATGCTGTTACACACTGCAAAACAATAATAACCTTTATTTAGTGAAACAAGCTATAATGGCCTTCACGTAGCCTCAGATCCCAATGTTTTGATGTGCAAATGACCTTAGTTATTTATAGGAGAAATAACGTGCATTCAAAAGACACAGAGATTTTTAAAAAGTGGAATTAAGTCAACTTCGTGCATTTTATATGATGATTTGTATATAAAACCTGTCGGGGTTTGGGTTTGTTTTCATGTAAATGCAAAGAAAACAAATATCGAATAGGAAATAAACGTAACATTTGCAAAAAACTTTGGGTCTAAATAATTGAACAGGATGATAGTAGTCTAGGGACATCCAGGATGGAAGATGATATGTCCCAGAAGGAATCTGTCGGGAAGGGTGAAACAGGGGTGTGTGTTGGGGGGGACAAGTTGTTCAACAGAGGGCGGCGGGTCTTTTTGCGACGTCGATCCCCTAGAAGGCAGCGGAACAAAATTACTGTTGTAGTATGTGTGTGCCAAGTTTAATTATTTTATTAAATGCACGATTCATTCACATATCATCTGGACTATAATAACAATGGATATACGTTTGAAAAAAATAGTGTAAACATGTATTAACGCCAAACGCCAAACTCCTTTTTGCATTACAACCAAATTATATGCATGTATTTAATATTATTTCTTTGATCATGGGTGCATAGGTGTCCGGAGTCATATTTTATGCTAATGGTAATTAAATTCAGGGTATGCTTGCAGAACTAGATAAACTGCCAATAACAAATGCATCAGGTTTGAAACTCTCTTTCTATCTTCACTAGACATTGGTGTGCTAGTGTTCGTTCTTAATGGTATTTTCATGAAACAAACAAAATACCACCAGCATGCTGATGCCGATTATACTGAATACATTTGCTGAGTTTTCAATAAGTCTGGTAAATGAATTACGTATTCCAGCCAATTCAGCAGTCAAAATACGACACTTCCCACAAGTGTGTAATCTGGTTAAGCCCAATTGCTGTCTAATAAAGAAAAGAAAACGGATGATGTGAACAAGTCGGTCATGTCACTGAAATAGAGCATTACAAAGGAGGTGCATGTATCATGAGCGTTGTGCTAAAGCAGTCATAGATCATATGTCTTTCTTGTCCAATACATTTAATCATTTGTAGTGCACTCATTGAGCATATTAAATAAGGCAGTGGTAGGATAAGTTCATGTGGTTGTATGTGGCCAGCTGTTATTGAAAATTGCAAAAGATATCCAGTGGCTGTGGATATTTTTGGAAAGGATCCTTTATTATTATGCTGGGTGGTACATATGTTAAGATGTCGGTCTTGAAAGCAATTGGTACTCTTCTGGGCGGTAATGGCTGGACTTCGGCACTGGTCCAAGCTGGATCTACCTCATTAGGACCTGCTGATTCTTTTCTGTCCTCGTGCACATACGGTGACTGTTTGGGCAGAGTGCAGTTTCCAACACTAATTGGTCAGCATTGTTTGAAGCGTGCAACTAAAATGTGTTTTGAAGATTGTAAAAATCAGAGCACATCAATGACTACAATTTTAGTTCTGGAAACAAGTATAAATCGATATGAAAGCCATGAAGGAAACAATATGTATGTGAATATCTTAACACACATGCAATAATTTAACGCGCTAGATCACCATAACTATGCATATTTTATGATGTGGCTATACACCCACATGACATGGGTATGCTACAAGACACACGAGGAGGCTGACATATGCATACATATACATGTTGTTGCAGCGACTATTAAACAAGATTAAGACTGTAGATATACTAGATATGGACGGTATTAAAGTTTGTGAGTTGTCTTTGGCACACATACGTCATATACATGTCTCAGTGCAACTGCTACTACACTAGAATTGGATATTGATAAACGCAATACACTACAGACCATTAATGCCGTCTGGCTGTAACATATGTTCTCCTAGGAAGAGGGAAACATACTTCAGGGGCAACTTGGAACACAAGAAAAATATCAAAATGCCCAGCAGCAGATAGTCTAAATGATATATCATCCATTGAGAGATACATCGAAGTTTCGTTTGATCTACTGAGTGATGAGTGTACTGTAAACAGAGTCAGATAAGTTCTGCCAACAGAAAGTGCTTGTCTAATACACACTCCACATTTGAAATCAGGCAGGCCACATGCCAAATAAAAGACCCATATTTGGTATATTTGGCCCACATCCCAGCAAACCCTTGTCTAGGTATGAAAGAATGATGCTTTCGGGTGGTAAGTGTACATGATGACATTTGACACCTGAAGTGATCAGGTATTGGTGTTTAAAGACATGCAGAGGACACTATAAATGCAAACAAGTTTTCTGTAAATGAGTGACTGTTATCAAGAGCGACGAGTCTTTCATCTATATCATACTCGTCAACTCTCACGCATTTGGCGTGAGTCTCACGCATTTGTAACAAATATCTTGCTCTCACGCAACGTTACTATAATCTCACACTTTTTCTAAAAATAAAAATATTTTATAATCGTGGTTTTATTTTAGAGCTGAATGGAATTATATGCTGATTATGCCGGTCTCTGAATTCGTTACTTGTTAATAATAATACAGCATATTGAACCTACTCTCGGTTCAATACCAACAATCACTCGCGGGTGGTACCGATGACCGACTTGTATGGTTTAACGTTAACCGTATTATTTTCTTTTAGAGATTTCCATTTTGGACTTAAACAAACAACAACAAAAAACGTCGCCCTGGACCCGACTAAGAGCCTGCAGTCCGTGGACCCCGATTTCTAATTTCCTCACGCCTAAGAATTGCCACAGGTTGACAACTCTGCTATATATCCTAATACAAACATTAACATGTAAATCTAGAATTCATGTAGCCTGATGGGATCATGGTCACATTAATATACACGTGGACTTTGCATTCATTTAGCCTCATACCGGCCTCGGTGGCATCGTGGTTAGGCCATCGGTCTACAGGCTGGTAGGTACTGGGTTCGGATCCCAGTCGAGGCATGGGATTTTTAATCCGGATACCGACTCCAAACCCTGAGTGAGTGCTCCGCAAGGCTCAATGGGTAGGTGTAAACCACTTGCACCGACCAGTGATCCATAACTGGTTCAACAAAGGCCATGGTTTGTGCTATCCTGCCTGTGGGAAGCGCAAATAAAAGATCCTTTGCTGCTAATCGGAAGGAGTAGCCCATGAACTGGCGACAGCGGGTTTCCTCTCAATATCTGTGTGGTCCTTAACCATATGTCTGACGCCATATAACCGTAAATAAAATGTGTTGAGTGTGTCGTTAAATAAAACATTTCTTTCTTTCTTTTTTCATTTAGCCTCATAGTAAAATTAGCATACGTTGTGATAAATAATACTGTATGTACCATAGGATTAATCAATAATAATTTAAATAATTTTGGTTTTACGGTTTTCTTAACGATAGAGTCATCTTGGGTAACTTTGTCAAGGGGGGGGGGGGGGGGGGGGGGGCTAGAGCCACACAGCTCCCATGATCCGCAGTGCCTGATAGTACATGACAGGATGCAAAAATTATGGCGAAACAAAAACTTATACTGCTTTGCCAAAAGGTTTTCAATTGTATTATTTTTATTTGTCCCCATATCATTGTGACTGACAATGTATGAAATGAAGATTTCCTTTTAAGGGGAAGTAACTCTTTTCAGCAAAAATGTACAGAAGACCTTAAACATTGGCACATTGAACATTTGTTAACAATAATCCTTATTTGGAGATAAAATACCGTTAACAGCATTAATCCTATAAATTTGTCCACTAAATTTTCATTATAATAAGCCCTTATTTTTTTTAAAGACAAACAAGGACCATTTACTTGCATTAAGTATACATATATATATATATATATATATATATATATATATATATATATATATATATATATATATATATATATATATACACACAATATATCCTTTTAAAAAATTTACTAAATTAATTAAATCAATCTTATTTAACAGTATATGCACAATACATCCAGGGCCGTAGCTAGGATTTTTTTGTTTGGGAGGGGGGCAAATGAGTCCCCTTGTCCCCCCCTCCCCCTGCGCTAGCTACGGCCCTGGGTTCCACAGGATGTTAGGGATGCGCAACCCCATTTTCAATATCCTAAACAAATTTATCGTTTACAAGATGAATCCAACTAATTGGTTTTTAGTGAGGGTATGTAATGTAATGGTCAGCTGGATGTTTTTAGAGACGTCTATATGTAAAAAAAAAGAGTAGGTTTGCTCTGTTTAACGACACCTCTAGAGCACATTGATTTATTAATCATTGGATGTTGAACCTTTGGTAATTTTGGCATGCAATATTAGAAAGGAAATTCGTACATTTCATTAGTAGCAAGGATTCTTTTATATACACATACCACATCCTTTGATAAGCCAGTCGTGGTGCATTGGATGGAGCGAGAAATAGCCCAATGGGTCCATCGACTGGGATCGATCCCAGACTGAACGTGCATCAGCTACTGGGCTACGTCCTGCCTCCTGTAATTATGTAATACATGCTAATGTAATTTTGACTACGGTAGTTTCCATATTTCTACTATAGTACTATAGCTGCCAGTGGTTGAAATACTACTTTAACAACCGGTTTGTGCAGGTCAACATTACCACGGGTCGAAAGAGGTTTCTATCTTTGTCCCGTCGGACAGGCAATTATTTTGCTTTTAAATACTTTATGATCATGTTTGGTCCGGCAGGTTAAATTCGGTCCAGCAGAATTTGAGGCTTGCCGGACCTAATGTCTGGAAGTAATTTAAGACATTTTCGACCCCTGACTATAGCTGACCCTTTTAAACTTTGCGACCCTCCCTAAAAAGACCATACAAAACTGACAGTTTATTGAAACCCGTTTAATTAGCATACATGATTTAAATATTATTTTAACACGAGCTATTTTTCAATTCAATTCAATTCAATTCTTTATTCCGTTTTTAGGCCATAGCCCATTTACAGACAACAAAAGGTGACATTTGAAGGACCCGTTGTTCAACAATTCATATAGCAAACTAAATATTATTTAACTGCAATTAGTTTGTAAATAGATTTTAGGAAGAATAACAATATTTGTATTTTCTAACAATTATTTTTGGTGTACAGTATCTCATATAGGTCTACAAATTAACTTATATCCCACTATTATAGTTTTGATTCATATAATTTATTCTCATATTTATTATTTTCCTTTATTACCATACCCCATCCTCACCCACATACACACTCTTTATCAACGTGTAGTCAGCTTATGATTGTTGAACAACTGGACCTTTGTGCAGGTGACATTATTCCAAAGTACCACTATATGAACAGCATAGTTATAAACTTCTATGCATTTACATTACACACCAGATCTGTAACTTACACCACTTCTTTCCTTTCTTAACTGCAATGCTTTAGCTAAACAAATACCTAAACCTTTTAGTATATTTTCATTTCTTGTAGACATCAATTCATTAAAAGTATACAAGGATCTATTTGTCAAAAACTTTCTAGGTATATACATTTCTCTTAAAGTTTCATATAGTGGACAATTTATAATAAAATGGAATTCGTTTTCTACTTCTCTTTTATTACATAATTTACAAATCCTATCTCTTTTATTTAAACCTATATTTCTGCCTTCGTCCACAGCTAGACCCACTCCTCCCATTCTAATCATTGCTATATCCTTTTTATACATTTCAAGTGCAGAAGATGTAAGATATAATTCAGGTTCTAGATTTAATTTATATTTACAATATATATCATACCTACTATTAGAATTAATTTTCGTAATCCAGTGTTGTGTTTGAATATCTTTTACTCTTTGTTTGAATGTGGCTAAAAATAATGACTTATCCCCAACATCTTTAGATATCCATACATATCCAAAACCTAAAGAAAACACAATTTTCTTGATAGCAGTAGCCCACGTATATTTTCCTGCATTATCTAAAGAATATAACATGTTGTAAGCTTTATGAGGATATCTGAAAGTTGGCATTTGCAACAATTTTATCCAATACTGTATACACCTAATGAGACTGTTATGGTATATCAAATATCTTCCACATTCCCCTAGTGCCATGACATTTGGTACATATTTACTTACATTTAAAAATCGTTTACAAGCCATATATTGTACCCTTTCTATACTTTCGAACTGTTGAAAACCCCATAGTTCAGACCCATACAATAAAATAGGTAATACCTGTGTATCAAATATTTTAAAGTAAATATGAAATGGGAATATTTTGTAGTTTGACATTGTTCTCAAAACCTCTATTAATGCCCTTTTACCTTTGACTGCTAAATGACTAGTTACTTGTGCTAAACTTGTTTGACTATTGAATCATATCCCAAGATAGATATATTGTGGAATCACATTTAGTATTTCCTTTCCATAATACCATTTTTCATTAAAGTAAAGTTTTCCCCCTCTTCGAAATACTACTACTTTTGTTTTCTGTAAGTTTACAATCAGCTTCCATTTTTGACAATAATTATACAGTATATCTAGTTGCTTTTGTAGCCCCCCTCGTGTATCTGAAAGTAAAACAATATCGTCTGCAAATAACAACATCATAATTTCTGTAAGATCTGGTGTCATCTGGATACCTCTTTCATAATACTCGACCATCTCACCACTAAGTTCATTTATATACAAAGAAAACAGTATCGGGCTTAAAACACACCCCTGCCTAAGGCCGATTTGGTATATTGTGTGATCGATGTTAGGAGGTATATATCATTATTTGAAAACATGTGGCATATCTGTCATGTACACTGAAAATGATGGTTGTGACCTTGGGTAAAAACCGGTGAAATATCCTAATACCGACCCATATGTTCCTTCCACATCCCAGGGACAGCCATGTTACCATAATCAAGTCCAACGAAATGTCATATTAGACTGCTGCTTTCGTCACAGCGTCGTGTACACTGAAGAAAACATGATCTTTTGGCAGGATGTCATAAACCTGAGCACTGTCCAACACAACCAACATGGAACTGCAACAGTTTGCTAAACATATTTCTGTCCCAGCTCTCCTGTATTGAGTAATGACCATCTTAAGGACATTTACACCAGCCGTGTCAATGTAGGTCATAGCTGAGCAGTCTATAATGATATGATGTATCCAGTTTTCGTCTTCGTTTACACCGTTTAACACTGTTGAATCATCAACAATAATACACTTACCCATCTCAAAATGTAATGGATTAAACGTTTTCTGAAAAAGCTGAGATTTAAATCTTTCAACGCTGGCAAAAAACAGCATTGTGTTGAAATAAAATATTTTTATTCCTTTCAGTTCTTTGATATTTTTGTGACCCTTGAGGTCGAGGTAAATGTCTTCTTGTTCTGAGACTCCAACCAGTCGCCCAGATGAAAACTGACTCTGGGCGATAACTGTAAATACGGATGTTCCCACTCCTACGATAATACCAATATCAAGATCAACTAGAATACAAACTTTTACTGTTACCAGCCAAATCACAAAATCTGATTTGCAGACCTTCCAAAGATTAGGGAGTTGTCTGACTTGAAGCAGTACATTCTTCACTGCTACGATAATCATTGCTGCCAAAACAGTTACTGGCAGAGAGACAAAGAGTGGACCCGCCACCAGCAACACTACCAGCATAAATATGGCAGTTGGAATCGCATTCAGCGTTGTTTTGGCTCCAATCGAACTAAGGAGCATGGTTCTTGGTGGTGCAACACACATTGGAAAACACTGAAGAAATGACCCGAGCAGGTTGGTTGCTCCGTAGGCTACTAACTCTTGGTTGCTGTCTATTTCGTAGCTATGCAGAGTAGCACAAAGCTTTGCCATGGATATTGACATAGCAAAAGCCAGTATAGCGATTATGAAGCTGTCTTGGCTGACTCTACCTAATGCGCTTACATCTGGTAGACGTGGCACAGGCATTCCAGATGGAATATGTGCTACTACAGAAATTCCGAAGCGTCTTTCAAACTCTGCAAAATGTGAAATTATTGTTGCAGTAATAACAATTATGAGATCTATAGGCACAGGCATTTTCATTTTCTTCCCATAACGTTCGTTGATTCCAACCTTCACACCTAACAAAATGGCCATGCTTATCAAGCCAACAATGAGATCCCCAACATTTGTGTTTGCAATGTTCTTAATTATGTCCACATACACGAGAACGATTTTTCCGGGTCCAGTGTGTCCTCCGACCTTTATGCCCAATATTTTGCTGACTTGACTGGTCGCGATGTGAAATGCTGCTGCCGTTGTAAATCCACCAAGGAATGAGACGGAAAGATAGCTGGTGATAAAACCGAATCTCAGTAAACCCATCACAAGTAAAATTAATCCAGACATGAAAGCAGCAGCCATTGCGACACCCACTTTGTACTGCAGTATTTCGTTTTCTAGAGCTGGGTCAACCACACTTAGGTTTGAAGGAATCCCACCACTACCACCACCATATTTTAAACCGGCCTCCCTTTCAACTATAGTGGCAGTTAGAAGAGACAATACAGCATTCGTTCCAAATGACATATGTCGAGATGTGCCAAAGATTACATAAAAGACAATTCCAAAGAACGTGCTGTACAACCCATAAATAGGTTTAAGTGATGAAAGAATACCCATGGCGAGACCTATTGGTAGCTGCATGAAGGCAACAGAAAGACCAGCCAGTGTATCACTGACCAGGTTCTGTCTCCATTTATACCACCTAATGAAATGGAAAATGGGTAAGTATGACAGGATGCGTTTACAAACTGTTTTCTTGGTGCACCGACATGAATTTCTGGTGTGTTGTTTCAAGGTTTTCGGTGTTGGCATTTCATTGTAGACCTTGTCCAAGTCCTGTTGAGTGTAGACTCGACGCTTGATGGTAATCGTCTCAAAAACATCGGGAGTTACAGTATCTAAGGATAAGTCCATATTTGGCAAAGAGGTCTGAAGAAAATAAAAAAGAGAAAATAATATGTTTTCAGGGTTATTGAGAAATGAAAATAATGGTTAAACCTGCTCTGAGGCCATCGGTATTAAGCAGAAGTCTGCCTTGAGATGTCACTTAAAAAATTTCCTGCACATCTGACATGGTATAAATTTTATATATCTTGTTGGTTGAAAGCACTATTTTGTACAGCTCTAATGTCTCCAGACGTTGTGTCCAGACTATATGATGCTTATTTCTACTGATGGTAAATTTAACGATAAATCAAAGAAGCTTCTATGAGCGGGTTTATCATTAATAGTAGTAGTAGTAGTAGTAGTAGTAGTAGTAGTAGTAGTAGTAATAGTAGTACTATCAGTAGTAGTAGTAGTAATAGTAGTAGTAGTAATAGCAGTAGTAGTACTAGTAGTGGTAGTAATAGTAGTAGTAGTTGTAGCAGTAGTATTTTAGATGTTGTGTCCAGACTATAATATGATGCTTATTTCTATTGATGGTAAATAATTAAGCGATAAGTCAAAGAAACTTCTATCAGCGGGTTTATTATTAATAGTAGCAGTAGTACCACTAGTAGTAGAAGTAATGGTACTACTACTACTACTACTACTACTACTATTGTGGTGCTAATATAGTTATATAGGAGGACGACAGGTAAATGGTTTGGTCCTCAAGTGGGTGTTTGAAAGGGCACAGGCCCCATATTCACACCCGGTAACTACTGGCCTGGCATGAAGTCCATAAAATACTACTACTACTACTACTACTATTACTGCTACTGCTACTACTGCTACTACTACAACTACAACTACTACTGCCACTACTACTACTACTAGTAGTAGTAGTAGTAGTAGTAGTAGTAGTAGTAGTAGTAGTAGTAGTAGTAGTAGTAGTAGTAGTAGTAGTAGTAGTAGTAGCAGCAGCAGCAGTAGTTACCGGGTGTGAATATGGGGGCTGTGCCCTTTCAAACATCCACTTGAGGACCAAACCATTTACCTGTCGTCCTCCTATATAATTATATTAGCACCAAAATCAAACTGCATAGTTTACATTTGTTTATGATTTCCATTAAGAGGTTTTCAGGTCTATTTAAGCATAACGTGTAAAGTGAATAACATGTTTTTGTGTGTGACACCACTGCTCCAATCATCACGTGCACAGCTCAGGTGATGATGCACCAAAGTCAGCATGTTAAAGAAACTATATTGAGTCAGCTGCCATTGTAAGACGTTTCCGACAAATAAAATCTGTTTAACGATTAAAATTACATACTAAATACAGTTTCTTGCTTAACATATCGGTGTTTTTCTATTTTAATGCGTTTCAAGGCCCTTTCTTATAAAACGTTTAAGAGTCCAGACTCGAACTCTAATGATGTCACATATATGCAATTTGTATGGCGTTGCCATGACGTTAAACCCTCAGACTATATTAGAAGGAAATGATTTATTTAACGACGCACTCAACACATTTGTTTACGGTTATATGACGTCGGACATATGGTTAAGGACCACACAGATATTGAGGAAGGAAACCCGCTGTCGCCACTTCATGGGCTACTCTTTTCGATTAGCAACAAGGGATCTTTTATATGCACCATCCCATAGACAGGATAGCAGATACCACGGTATTTGATATACCAATCGTGGTGCACTGGTTGGAGCGAGAAATAATCTAATGGGCCCACCGACGAGAATCTATTCCAAACCGACCGTACACCAAGCGAGCGCTTTACCACTGGGCTACGTCTCGTTCTAGACTATTAAAGGGACATTCCCGAGTTTACTGCATTGTAAGATGTTTCCGACTAATAAAACATTTCTACGATTAAACTTACATATTAAATTTATTTTCTTGTTTAGAATATCAGTGTCTGTATATTCAACGTGTTTCTGGTCGTCTTAATATTTGTAAGAAGCCCAAACTGGATTTTATCTTAAATAATTTCGTACGTACGAAAATATCTTTTTAAGGAAATAAAATTAAATGTAACCTAGTACAAATATTAGAATGATCAGAAACACGTTTAATATACAGCCACTAATATTTTATGCAGAAAAATATATTTGATATGTAATTACAGTCGTCAAAAAGTCTATGTTAGTCGATATCATCTTTATAATTGCGGCAAACTCAGGAATGTCCCTTTAAAGTCTCGAGTCTAAACTCAAAAGGTTTTATAAGCACGTAGCCTGGTCGTTCTAATTAAGAAATAAAATGAAGTTTGACCTAGTACAAACAATCGGGACGATCAGAAACATACTCAATATATAACCACTGAGATTTTATGAAGAAGAAAAAAAAAATTATATGTAATATTTTAGTCATTAAAACATTTCCGTTATTCGGCAACATCTTACAAATGGCAGCAGTCTTTGGGTGGGTAGTAAACCAGTGTATTGATCAAATCGGTAACCTACAAACATCACAATTAACAAGGGCGGGACGTAGCCTAGTGGTAAAGCGCTCGCTTGGTGTGCGGTCGGTCTAGGATCGTTCACCTTCGGTGGGCCCATTGAACTATTTCTCGTTCCAGCCAGTGCAGCACAACTGGTATATCAAATATTAGTCGATTCAGACGACCCGTTCACCCTGAACATATTCAAGTGCCTCCTTTCTTATGGCTTAAAAAAGCCCATTGGGTTGCCCTTTTCACGAGTTGGTCCATGTGCCATTTTCCCTTAGTCCGTCCCCACAAATAGGCGTATGGACTCCCATTTTTGTAGGAGCAGGTTGACTTTTGCCCGAATTAAGCGAAAATGCCCGAATGTGGATAACAACATTTATTCACATTAGCATTATATTACTACCAAGCAGCTATATAGGGTTGCAAAGGAACCACTACGCGTTTTAACATGGACTGCAACTAATTTTGAGGGTAGAATGATGAACATACATGGTTAAAATGTATCTGGTTAGCACATTTTGCCCGAATATTTTTGCCCCCTGCACCCCGTCTCGTACGTTTATGTCCCCACCCCAATTTTATTTTCCCTGCATTTAAATGACCTAGAAAACTATTAACTCAACCACGGTTGTGAAGGCGTTTCTTCCATCACATATAATAAACATAACCCACTAGACAATACATCTTTTTTGCTTATTGTACGCTGACGATACTGCTTTACTAGCGACAAGTACGGTGAATTTACGACACACGTTAAGTATATTCTATCAATATTAAAACTTAAAATAAATACTACGAAAACAAAAGTATTAATTTTTAATGGATATTCTAAAGATTATAAATATACTTTTAAGATTGGAAAAACTACTTTTGAAAATGTCAAAGAATACATATATTTAGGTGCCACTTTTACTAAACCAAATAACTTTAAAAATACTAAGATTAGACTTAAATAACAGGCGACAAAGGCTATGTATTTCGTTTTGGCAAAAGCAAAAGATCGTCATCTATCAATATAGTGTAAACTCAAAATGTTTCACTCGATGGTTCTCCCAATATTGATCCCCGTCGGTGGTCCCATTGGGCTATTTCTCGTTCCAGCCAGTGCTCCACAACTGGTGTAACAAAAGCCGTGGTATGTGCTATCCTGTCTGTGGGATGATGCATATAAAAGATCCTTTGCTGTTAATCGGAAAGAGTAGCCCATGAAGTGGCGACAGCGGGTTTCCTCTCTCAATATCTGTGTGGTCACTTAACCATATGTCTGACGCCATATAACCGTAAATAAAATGTGTTGAGTGCGTCGTTAAATAAAACATTTCCTTCCTTCCTTCTCCAAATATTATTATATGGCTGTGAAATATGGGGATACGAAAACAACGACATCTATAACTCTGTTCAAATCAATTTTATTAGACATGTTCTTCCTGTAAAAAGCGACCCCATTTTTCATGTTATATGGTGAACTTGTAGAATGCCAGTCGAGTTGACTATTCACAAAAGATTAATTTGTTATTGGGCACGAGTTATCTCAGGGAAACAGACTAAACTGTTTCTATTATGATACAAATCAATGATGAGAGACCATATTAGCAGTGGAACTAACTATAAATTGATTGATGCTGTTAAAAATATTTAGATTATCTCGGAATGAGTAATATATGGCTATCACAAACCTTTCTATCGGTAAAATGGCTATCACAACAAATTAGCATAAGACAAAACGACCAGTATTTACAAACATGGAAAAATAATATTTCAGAGTCATCGAGAGGTAAAACCTACAAACATTTCAAAGAGCAACTGAATTTTGAAAATTATCTTAATATTATCCATGAAAATTATTGATCGTTATGATAAAATTAAGGACTTCCATCCATTATTTACCTGTTGAGACTGGACGTTGGAATACAGTTCTATTACAAGACAGACTTTGTACTATTTGTGATGAAAACGATATAGGAGACGAATTTCATTATTTATTTGCATGTAGTTCTTTCAATAATATCTGGAAAGAATGTTTACGTCCATTATATCCGAGCAAATATATATAAATTGAGAGAACTTATGAACAGTAAAAGAATAAGCACACTAAACAAATTGGCAAAATTCACGAATATAATTTTTCAAGTATTTAAACGCCCATGACAACACCAATACCCAACAACAACCAAAATTACCATACTTTAACCAGTTAATGAAACTAAAGGTCAACACACAATTGTATTTGATATATTTTAAATCGTATGACATTATTTTACGTCTTTAGTGTTAATTTATGAAACTTTATTTTTATTTTTATTTTTTACATCAAATTATACACGTTTATAAAAATCGAAATGCACTAAATATTTATATCTATATATTGTAATATCAAGAATTTTAAAGTACCCAGTTGTAACTGAAATATTCCGAATAATTATATTTTACAATATATCTCTACTCTCTTATAACCGGCCTCGGTGGCGTCGTGGCAGGCCATCGGTTTACAGGCTGGTAGGTACTGGGTTCGGATCCCAGTCGAGGCATGGGATTTTTAATCGAGATACCGACTCCAAACCCTGAGTGAGTGCTCCGCAAGGCTCAATGGGTAGGTGTAAACCACTTGCACCGACCAGTGATCCATAACTGGTCCAACAAAGGCCATGGTTTGTGCTATCCTGCCTGTGGGAAGCGCAAATAAAAGATCCCTTGCTGCCTGTCGTAAAAAGAGTAGCCTATGTGGCGACAGCGGGTTTCCTCTAAAAAAAACAATGTCAGAATGACCATATGTTTGACCAATAGCCGATGATAAGATAAAAAAATCAATGTGCTCTAGCGGCGTCGTTAAATAAAACAAACTTTACTTTCTACTCTCTTACATCACGGAATACATCTATATTGTTAATACACATATCTCTATAATGTAATATCATCTATCCACCGGCATATTGTTAATACACATATCTCTATAATGTAATTTCATGTATTTACCGATATATTGTTAATACACATATCTCTATAATGTAATATCATGTATCTACCGGTATATTGTTAATACACATATCTCTATAATGTAATATCATGTATCTACCGGTATATTGTTAATACACATATCTTTATAATGTAATGCCATGCACTGTATTTGTATTTGTATTCATACATGTACCAAGCAATATATTCCTATTATTTGTATCTTCCTGTAAACCATCTTGTCAAAATCAGAATATGTATGTCCCTCTTACGCCGTTGCAGAACGGCATGAGTGTAAAAAAGTTCTGTTCTGTTCCATGCCCCTCAACCCCCCAAAAAACCCACACAAAAAAACCCCCAAAACCCCCCAAAAATCATGGCTCCGCCCCTGCGTGAGATGCAAGCAGCTCAGGCGAGTACTCCATTGAAGTAGATACCGCTCCACTAGTCGACTAATTACAATTACGGTGAATCAGTACATTCATTCATTTCAACTTATTTTCCTGCTTATATCCAATTAAGGTTCAAGCACGCTGTCCTGGGCACACACACCTCAGCTACCTGGGCTGTCTGTCCAGGACAGTGGGTTAGTTGTTAGTTGGTTAGTGGTTAGTGAGAGAGAAGAGGGTATACTGGCCTTACACATACCCATTGAGCCCTAAAGAACTCGCTCTGGGTTGGAACCGGTACCGGGCTGCGAACCCTGTACCTACCAGCCTGTAGTCCGATGGCTTAACCACTGCGCCACCGAGACCGGTGAATCGGTACAAATAGGATTACCGACCGCAAACTTACGTATTGTTTTATGCTCTTTTGATCGATTTCGGATGATTGACGATCCATTCAAACGATGGAATTATAACTAAAGTACTCTTCAAATCCTTAGTGCACTAGCCTCTAATCTAAATAGTAAGTTTCTTGGCGTTTTTGTGCACCTCACAAACCAGCTGCTTATCCTTCATGAGTTCATGCATTAGTGAACGAGAGAAATCCGTGACGACTTAACACAGCTGATCCAAATAAGAAGCACAACAGTTACTGTCTTCTGTCCGCAACCGCTTGTTTGTTTGTTGTTGTTTTTGAATAAAGACAACGTTTATCGCTACTCTACTAAGTGTTCAAAACATGGTCATACATCGCTACAAAAAAAACGTATTTGACGATTTTCACAACAAATGTATGATTGTGCAGACTCCTTCTGTTGTAACATTTGTAGGAAGTCGGTCAATGAGATACATTCCCGGAGTTATGCCCCCTTGGACGGGTGGCTATGCTAGCATACATTCTTTGTGTACTTGATAAAAAGAAATATTAGACTTTCACAAGTCTAAAAAAAAATAAACGCACAGTTTTAATATAAGCTTCATAGATATACAGGCTCCCAATATTGTAGGTGGGCAGGCTGTTTTTTTCCGGAATTCATATTAACATTACTTACGAAATAGCTATATAGGGTTGCAAACGAATTACTACGCATTTTTACATGAGTTACAGTTAATTTTGAGGGTAGAAATACTTGGTAAAAAGGTCTCAGGTTAGCACTTTTGCCCGAATATCTCTATAATTTTTTCCCCCGAATTTGAGGTTTTGCTCCAGCACTAGTGGAAAGCAGTTACCCCCCCCCCCCCCTCCGTCCTTGTACTGTACGCGTATGATGGGCGTCGGAAGCAGGTGTCACTGTCCCCAATTCTGAAACTACAAGGGAAGGGACAAGGGTATGAGTCTCCCCCAACATTTGAAAGTAGATCTAAATATAGATTTCAATATAATGCCCCCTATAATGTAATATCATGTATCTACCAGTATATTGTTAATACACATATCTCTGTAATGTAATATCATGTATCTACGGGTGTATTGTTAATACACATATCTCTATAATGTAATATCATGTATCTACCGGTGTATTGTTAATACACATATCTCTATAATGTAATATCATGTATCTACCGGTGTATTGTTAATACACATATCTCTATAATGTAATATCATGTATCTACCGATATATTGTTAATACACATATCTCTATAATGTAATATCATGTATCTACCGGTGTATTGTTAATACACATATCTCTATAATGTAATGCCATGCACTGTATTTGTATTTGTATTCATACATGTACCCAGCAATATATTCCTATTATTTGTATCTTCCTGTAAACCATCTTGTCAAAATCAGAATATGTATGTCCCTCTTACGCCGTTGCAGAACGGCATGAGTGTAAAAAAGTTCTGTTTTGTTCTATGCCCTTCAACCCCAACCGCCCCCCCCCCCCCCCCCCCCCCCCCAAATAAAAATAAATAAAACAAATCATGGCTCCGCCCCTGCGTGAGATGCAAGCAGCTCAGGCGAGTACTCCATTGAAGTAGATACCGCTCCACTAGTCGACTAATTACAATTACGGTGAATCAGTACATTCATTCATTTCAACTTATTTTCCTGCTTATATCCAAGTAAGGTTCAAGCACGCTGTCCTGGGCACACACACCTCAGCTACCTGGGCTGTCTGTCCAGGACAGTGGGTTAGTTGTTAGTTGGTTAGTGGATAGTGAGAGAGAAGAGGGTATACTGGCCTTACACCTACCCATTGAGCCCTTAAGAACTCGCTCTAGGTGAGAGCCGGTACCGGGCTGCGAACCCTGTACCTACCAGCCTGTAGTCCGATGGCTTAACCACTGCGCCACCGAGACCGGTGAATCGGTACAAATAGGATTACCGACCGCAAACTTACGTATTGTTTTATGCTCTTTTGATCGATTTCGGATGATTGACGATCCATTCAAACGATGGAATTATAACTAAAGTACTCTTCAAATCCTTAGTGCACTAGCCTCTAATCTAAATAGTAAGTTTCTTGGCGTTTTTGTGCACCTCACAAACCAGCTGCTTATCCTTCATGAGTTCATGCATTAGTGAACGAGAGAAATCCGTGACGACTTAACACAGCTGATCCAAATAAGAAGCACAACAGTTACTGTCTTCTGTCCGCAACCGCTTGTTTGTTTGTTGTTGTTTTTGAATAAAGACAACGTTTATCGCTACTCTACTAAGTGTTCAAAACATGGTCATACATCGCTACAAAAAAGTATTTGACGATTTTCACAACAAATGTATGATTGTGCAGATTGTTTCTGTTGTAACATTTGTAGGAAGTCGGTCAATGAGATACATTCCCGGAGTTATGCCCCCTTGGACGGGTGGCTATGCTAGCATACATTCTTTGTGTACTTGATAAAAAGAAATATTAGACTTTCACAAGTCTAAAAAAAAATAAACGCACAGTTTAATATAAGCTTCATAGATATACAGGCTCCAAATATTGTAGGTGGGCAGGCTGTTTTTTTCCGGAATTCATATTAACATTACTTACGAAATAGCTATATAGGGTTGCAAACGAATTACCACGCATTTTTACATGAGTTACAGTTAATTTTGAGGATAGAAATACTTGGTAAAAAGGTCTCAGGTTAGCACTTTTGCCCGAATATCTCTATAATTTTTCCCCCCGAATTTGAGGTTTTGCTCCAGCACTAGTGAAAAGCAGTTACCCCCCCCCCCTCCG
The DNA here is from genome assembly GCF_016097555.1 of Gigantopelta aegis. NCBI lineage: Eukaryota > Metazoa > Mollusca > Gastropoda > Neomphalida > Peltospiridae > Gigantopelta > Gigantopelta aegis. The sequence continues at coordinate 39,708 of NW_024533314.1, forward strand.
CTCTTGTATTATACGCGTATGATGGGCGTCGGAAGCATGTGTCACTGTCCCCAATTCTGAAACTACAAGGGAAGGGACAAGGGTATGAGTCTCCCCCAACATTTGAAAGTAGATCTAAATATAGATTTCAATATGTTGACAAAACTGTAGATCATAACACACACACACACACACACACACACAAAGAGAGAGAGAGAGAGAGAGAGAGAGAGAGAGAGAGAGAGAGAGAGAGAGAGAGAGAGAGAGAGGGAGAGAGATTAGCTTAATGTATTGAGGTGTTAAACATTCCATTCATTTATTTAGGACAATAATAAGTCATATAAATGTAGTATCATGTTTCGCAGATAGTAGCTACTGTACTCAATATGAGTTCACACACACACACACACACACACACACACACACACACACACACACACACACACACCTGTCGCAAAATTTAGAGGGGTGGGCTTAGATCCGCCACTGTGATCAGCTGCAATGGGTCTTTGCACCACGTGTTTGTAGACAGAAAAGTACATTATTAATTACCGCTTTTCAAACACCTGTCGTGAAACTCGCACTAGAAATAGCCAAATGTTCCATCGGGGTAATCGAACCTACGACCCATCGCACCTCACGCACTGAGCGATATCTCGCTTACTCGAGATAAGTGGCGAAAGTTAGTAATTGTCAAGTTTCCCGGTCATGTACAATTGGACAAATAATTCACCTCCGTTAGTTTTTATTGTATTTGTTTTTGTTTCACATGCAACTATTTATCTTGGTATGTTTATAATGACAATATGGCACACATTTAACAATATATATTGGCTCCAGGTAAGGGTACAATGTGTAGGATATAGTAATCATAATTGTTTCTTTTTTATCTTTTTGCAAAATCAAAGGCGAATGCAGAAACGTTTGTGACATATATTACCTCGAACACTGCTACTCTTTCTTTCTCTTTGAACTTATTTTCGTGAACGCTTCCCAGGGCACACACCTCAGCTATCTGGGATGCCTGTCAAGGAGAGTGAGTTAATTGACAGTGGTCAGTAAGAGAGAAGAGGGTGCAAAGGTCTTACACCTACCCATTGAGTCGTCAAAACTCGCTCTGGATGGGAGCCGGTACCGGGCTGTGAACCCAAAATAGCGTATCCAAAATCGTATATCAACACGAGGGGGTGAAGGCCGTTTGCACAAGGTCCTGACTACACCCATTACATACTACCAGGTGCCACCAAAATCGAATATCAACACGAGACAGAGTGAAGGACGTTCGCACAAGGTCCTGACTGCACCCATTACATACTACCAGGTGCCGCCAAAATCGTATATCAACACGAGGGAGTGAATGACGTTTGCACAAGGTCCTGACTGCACCCATTACATACTACCAGGTGCCGCCAAAATCGTATATCAACACGGGGGAGTGAGGGACGTTTGCACAAGGTCCTGACTGCACCCATTACATACTACCAGGTGCCACCAAAATTATATATCAACACGAGGGAATGAAGGACGTTTGCACAAGGTCCTGACTGCACGCATTATATACTACTGTGACGACCCTGGATTAGAGGATGTCCTTGTAAATGGCCATAACCACTAACTATGAAGGGAAAAGATCACCAACAAGATTAAAATTCAACAATATTTATTTAACAATAACCTCAAATTACATTCGCAGTTGAACTGTATGTTCACTGATTCATTTAGTAATAAAATTCACATAAATAATTGAATAAATATGACTAAGTTACTTTCAGGCTGTGAAATATACCACAATTCTTAAATTACTTTAAAAGACTGAGTCTTATTCACCTGAGACAGGTAAGTTGCTCAATAATAAGTATTCCTATTATGCTAAGTCTCCAACGTTATGATATACGCAAACTTAATTTTGGACCAAGAACATCAATATCAGCAAGAATATACACTTTAAATACTTTGTCTAGGTACACAGACCTACTTCCACTACATCGGCATCTCTCTAACTCAATCCCTCTCAATATAATATGCATTAAACTTTGCCACATAAAAACCACAACACCCGGGGCATACACCTTTTCTGTGTAATGGGTGCTGTCTATCTCCCTAAATTCTATGAATAATAAATACCGAAAATAATACCCTTTAATCTTTATTAATTATCTAATCATTAAGGTTGTGAGTTTGGTCTCTACAAGTTATCCCAATAACATACACATGTGTAAAACCCGTATAATTTAGTATTCTGTTAATAAACCCAACCCACCTATCGGGGCGAACGATTGACCGAAACTGACAAATCATTGCGGGATTCGTATTTATACCCCCGCCAAAATCCAGCAATACTGGTTAATATCCAGCACTGCAGAATTATGCATTCCGCAGAGCGAGTATGCATTCAGCAAAACGGGGTAAAATCCAGCAGTGCGGGGTACAATCCTGCATTGCAGAATTTGTAAATCCCGCAGTGCGGGTTAGAAACCCAATGACGTCATTTACTACTGGCTAACGTCATTAGGCCCTACAGGCCTTTATACCTTAATTACTATGCTATAATGGGAACGAAATAAATACAATTAAACATATATATATACAAATAAATATAAGTTCCATATCCGTTCCAAATTAGATATAAGTTACATTAGTAATATCTGAAATTACTAATATTTACCTAACTTACACAGTGTAACAGACGTCAAAAATAGCAATGACAAAAACCCGGAAGTAACTCTCAAAAATCCAGAACGAGGCTCGTACAAAAGCATGGCCTCGATCTTTTTACATTTGCGGCTGTATAAAAATGCCAATTTAACAACTTAATAACACTTGACAATATAAGTTGTAGAAGCATCACGAGGGGTATATGGCTTTTGATGTACCCTGTATGTGTTCTACAACGAATTTATCTTGCCGACATGTTAAAATCATATACCCAAATAATCAAAATAACGCCAGACAATAATTGTTAACAATTTATTAACGGAGCCGTACTACAAGGACGCGAACGAAACCACTTGCCAGTGACGAAAAATAGTTCCATCGATAAACAAGTTTTTAACTTCAAATGTTTGTAATACGAAATTGTCTGAAACAGATATTAATAATAAAAAATTTAATTTTTTATTTATTTATCAGAAATGTATGTTATAAAAAAATAAAAAAAATAAAAATAAAAAACAAAAAAAACAACTATTGCTAATCGCGCATTAATACAATAACACCACGACCGTAATTAGGTGGCCGAGTTCAACATTGCAGCTTTTAAAAGTATTGAAATAGTGTATTTTATAGTATAAATAAAATTAATTATGTATACTTGATTGATTATCAATGCTATTTATAATCTGATTATTGCTTTAGCATTAATTGGGGTGGCTGGAAACTGTTGGAAATTACAGACGAGGTATAAGAGAATTTGGCTCCGCCCACAGGGGTATAAGGGATTTGTCCAACGGCAAACAACCAATGAGATTAAAGAATTTTACATGAAGGCTAGATAAGGTAAGTTATCTGTGACTACTGATAATATAAACACTAATGATTATGTGTATAAATGTTATACGATAAACAAGGCCTTGTTTTATTGACCCGGCGCATAGAATTGCGCTGTTTAATGTAAACAAATATAGACTACGATGCACGTTGGCGCTAAAACAAAACGAACTTGAATTATAGCTTAATAATTTATAGAAAATAATTTACTGGTGATATCGTAATCCCGGATTCTCACATTACCCTCTGCTTAAACGTTTAAGCGTCCTCGCAAACGCACATAACTTGAAATAATTTATCTATATCATTAAAAGAGGCAACTGTGCTGCGTGTGCACTTCATTTAGAAATTAGAATATCACAAGTTGCATCAAAATTCAAAGACTATATTTGTGGATAATACATTCCATATACACTAATTCACTGATATTATTATATGCATAATATACATTGTGTATCTCTCTTTATATTACAGATCAACCACAATCTTGACAAAAATTTACCAAAAAATAGACGGAAAACAGATGGTT
>NW_024533315.1:0-45494 GCF_016097555.1 Gigantopelta aegis
AAGAATGATTTATCTCGCCAGTTTTATTTCATCCAGTACGACTGTGTCAAGTAGCCGTGTGCCTGAAACCTTATTTATATAGAGTAGAAGAAAGATTTATTTCGCCAGTTTTATTTCATCTAGTACGACTGTGTCAAGTAGCCGTGTGCCTGAAATCTTATTTATATGGAGTAGAAGAAAGATTTATCTCGCCACTTTTATTTCGTCCAATACCACTGTATCAAGTAGCCGTGTGCCTGAAATCTTATTTATATAGAGTAGAAGAAAGATTTATCTCGCCACTTTTATTTCGTCCAATACCACTGTGTCAAGTAGCCGTGTGCCTGAAACCTTATTTATATAGAGTAGAAGAAAGATTTATCTCGCCACTTTTATTTCGTCCAATACCACTGTGTCAAGTAGCCGTGTGCCTGAAACCTTATTTATATAGAGTAGAAGAAAGATTTATCTCACCAGTTTTATTTCATCCAGTACCGCTGTGTCAAGTAGCCGTGTGCCTGAAACCTTATTTATATAGAGTAGAAGAAAGATTTATCTCGCCACTTTTATTTCGTCCAGTACGACTGTGTCAAGTAGCCGTGTGTCTGAAACCTTATTTATATAGAGTAGAAGAAAGATTTATCTCGCCACTTTTATTTCGTCCAGTACGACTGTGTCAAGTAGCCGTGTGTCTGAAACCTTATTTATATAGAGTAGAAGAAAGATTTATCTCGCCACTTGTATTTAGTCCAATACCACTGTGTCAAGTAGCCGTGTGCCTGAAACAGATATGGGTAACCTGTGTTTCTTTGAAGGAAACAAGGACACTTTTATGCAGAAACTAGAGGTATGGTATATACGTCCGGTTATATCGACAATGAGACATGAAATGCTCCACTCTCTTCAGTTAATATCCTGGAGAGTGGCTGTAGTATTCATAATTATGGGGAAGTTTGGTTTATATATTGCATAACTATATATAGTAATTTTTTCTTATATTTTGTTCTTAATTTTTTATTAAATACAAACGTTATAATCATCGCCAATGGAAATTTATTTGGCATAGTACAACATATCAGGCCATAAGGAACCGGTGGGGTGTGTGTGTGTGGGGAGGGGGGGAGGGGGGGGGGGGGCGAGTTAAGGACGAACATGTACGGCTTTTTTGACATATTCTATATAAATAAATAAATATAAAAATGTGGCTTGTGCCACAAAAACTGTGGTTCCATCGTCGGCGATCGAGCCCACCCCTCTCCCGATACCGTTCCTTCGAACCTATATATCTGGTTTACAGTAGCACCTGTATCAGTTTGCATAGTACCAAAGAAGAGAGTTCCGTGTGCACCGTCAACTATTTACAGAGTAAAAGCAGATGTGTGTGTTATTGGTAGTAGTATGTGATATTGATTAGTTGTGCAAATACTTTTATCCACTGACAATGAATAAATACACTTTTATTTGTTACACAGTTGTTATGCAGTATATATCAGGGGTTGAAACTAATGCGTGGTACCCCCCAAAATGGAACTGCAATTTTCAGCAAAAATGACGGTTGCTATTAAAAACATTAATTAAATCTCTTAAATAGTATGTGACCCCCTATTTTCATGCAGGTAGATTAGATTTGTTAGTGCTGTACTTTCTGGGTGTGTTGATGCGCTCCTTATATTAGTTGTATTAGTAAACGGTAACATTATCGGCACTAGGAATTGGTTTGGTCTATTGGAACCTTCAATTAATATACAACTGAAACAGAGTTGTCTCGTTTTGTATGTAACAGTATTTTAAAACCGAAAGTTACATTTTCCAGCGAATCACGTAGTATTGGAGAAAGTATTTTACTTAAATGTTAGAAATATTGATGCTGGAAGAATTCGAAAGTACGAACACTTTTATTTAAAATTAATCACGCCTTCAGTTGTCAAGTCTGTCACTTGTCCGTTCTGCTAGCGATCAAATCGCTTGATTTTATACACAACTAGTTCAGGTCACAGAACACAGTGTACGTGATACAGGACACGTCGATATATTCTTTTTCATAGATACTATACAAAGGGACTTGGGCTATGCATGTCATAACTGCTGTATTTCACCGGCGGAAGGATTGTGGGCGTGGTACGTAGGAGAGTAATTGTAATAGAAAAATAATGGGGGAAACGTTAGTCCGACACGATGAAAAACGGTCAAAACTCCGGCGTCGCATAGGAACATGTAAACAAATCGACCGTAGATATGTAGAGGAGACCGAACACTCGCTGACACTCGAGGTCGCTCCTATCACTGCGGGCTATTTGAGAACCACCATACCGTACTATACTATATACATTCACGTGCATTGTGTACGCCACACTTTCATTAACGATGATTATTGTTTTTTCTAATTCGTGGTTGGTTTTGCTTTTTTGTTGTTTTTTTTATGTTGGGTTGTCTTTATTTTTCGGGTAAAGTCGATTGTACATCACAAAGTTTGATTGTAGCTACAAATCGTTTCGTGAAACCTGGGACCTGTGACGCTAATAAACTAAACTATATTTTCAGCTCCAAGATGACAACTCGGAAAAGACCTCGATTGTCTCAGTCTGGATTCGTGGACAGCTGGCAAAGAGAAAAATCCATCTCTCAGTGTCTGATATATTCTCTTCAAAATAAAGTTCATACTGACGTGACGTTCAAGGTGGGGAGAGAACAGAAGACCATCCAGGCTCACAGACAGATTCTCGGTATCCGCAGCGGCGTGTTCGAGGCCATGTTCTACGGACGATTGGCAGAGCAGGATGAGATCGTCATTCCGGAAATAGAACCCGGGATATTTGAACAGTTTCTATGGTATGTAAATTTTATGTTCATAAAATACGTATCATACATCTAAGTAGTATGCTGTGTCTTGAAGTTTTATTGACTTGCGTCAGGGCTGGGATAGCTGGAGAAGGGATCTCTGTGTGGGATAAGGTATTTAAACATTATATTAATTACAGTTTTTATCCAGTTAGTGAGCAGGTTAGCAGGAAGAACACACAACTATGATGTGCTTTGTGTATCAGACCTTGGTCATGTTTCTCGAATTTACTGCTATTACAGCTATAGCACAAGGCTTCTAGATTATGGTAGCCTCACTCCTATGGCTAGTGATATTGTGAGAATCCGGGATTACGATATTGCCAGTAAATTATTTTCTATAAATTATTAAGCTATAATTCAAGTTCGTTTTGTTTTAGCGCCAACGTGCATCGTAGTCTATATTTGTTTACATTGAACAGCGCAATTCTATGCGCCGGGTCAATAAAACAAGGCCTTGTTTATCGTATAACATTTATACACTTAATCATTAGTGTTTATATTATCAGTAGTCACAGATAACTTACCTTATCAAGTGTTATTAAGTTGTTAAATTGGCATTTTTATACAGCCGCAAATGTAAAAAGATCGAAGCCATGCTTTTGTACGAGACTCGTTCTGGATTTTTTGAGAGTTACTTCCGGGTTTTTGTCAATGCTATTTTTGACGTCTGTCACACTGTGTGAGTTAGGTAAATATTAGTAATTTCAGATATTACTAATGTAACTTATATCTAATTCGGAATGGATATGGAACTTATATTTATTTGTGTATATATGCTTAATTGTATTTATTTCGTTCCCATTATAGCATAGTAATTAAGGTATAAAGGCCTGTAGGGCCTAATGACGTTAGCCAGTAGTAAATGACGTCATTGGTTTTCTAACCCGCACTGCGGGATTTACAAATTCTGCAATGCAGGATTGTACCCCGCACTGCTGGATTTTACCCCGTTTTGCGGAATGCATAATTCTGCAGTGTTGGATATTAACCAGTATTGCTGGATTTTGGCGGGGGTATAAATACGAATCCCGCAATGATTTGTCAGTTTCGGTCAGTCGTTCGCCCCGATAGGTGGGTTGGGTTTATTAACATAACACTAAATTATACGGGTTTTACATGTGTATGTTATTGGGATAACTTGTAGAGACCAAACTCACAACCTTAATGATTAGATAATTAATAAAGATTAAAGGGTATTATTTTCGGTATTTATTATTCATAGAATTTAGGGAGATAGACAGCACCCATTACACAAAAGAGGTGTATGCCCCGGGTGTTGTGGTTTTTATGTGGTAAAGTTTAAGGCATATTATATAGAGAGGGATTGAGTTAGAGAGATGCCTATGTAGTGGAAGTAGGTCTGTGTACCCAGACAAAGTATTTAAAGTATATATTCTTGCTGATATTGATGTTCTTGGTCCAAAATTAAGTTTGTGTATATCATAACGTTGGAGACTTAGTATATTAGGAATAATTATTATTGAGCAACTTACCTGTTTCAGGTGAATAAGACTCAGTCTTTTAAAGTAATTTAAGAATTGTGGTATATTTCAAAGCCTGAAAGTAACTTAGCCATGTTTATTCAATTATTTATGTGAATTTTATTACTAAATGAATCAGTGAACATACAGTTCAACTGCGAATGTAATTTGAGGTTATTGTTAAATAAATATTGTTGAATTTTAATCTTGTTGGTGATCTTTTGCCTTCATAGTTAGTGGTTATGGCCATTTACAAGGACACCCTCTAATCCAGGGTCGTCACATTTTCTGGTGTCAGAAGTGGGATGTGTTAAATTAAATTGTTTAATTGTCACATCCAGCGATTCGAACCTCAGGTTTTAAAATAATTGTAATTGTAAATGGTCATTCTTCCTGAGTATTTGCATTATTTTCTTGAAGGCAAAGGAACATTGTAGTAACGAGACTTAAATACATTGGGGAAAATAAGTCAGTATTAAAGTAGCAATGTCTCTTAAAGATAATAATATAATGACAAGGTCAAAGTCCCAAAAAGTGTGCCCCATGAATTCGGGTTCATTGTGTATTGAATCAGAGCAATGTAATCGAGATGTGTCGCAGTCTGGCAATACAAGAGATGATGGAGTATCAGACATTAATGAGAATACATTCAGTGTGATAGATACTTCTCCAAGGATGTCACAAGGTATTCGAGATGACACACAGAATGGATGTAGCTCGAACTGGCAGTCACATCAACATAGAGATATGGATCTACTGATGAATCAGATGAGAACAATGCAAGAAACTGTTTCGCAGCTTGCAAGCGCAGTTGGTGAACAAAGAACACACCCAGGGCACAGGCGACACGGATCATTTCTCGTCAATGAACATGAATCAGACATCGAATCAGAATCTGAAACAAATACACCTAGAATTACCCCCGAAGCAAGAGGTTCTTACTCCAAATTACCACCGTTTTCAGGTCGTGAAGCTTGGAATGTTTGGTTCAATCGATTTCAAGAGATTGCAACACGACAGAATTGGTCGAATAATAGAAGACTTGACGAAATGCTACCACGGTTACAAGGTCAAGCTGGCGATTTTGTTTTTGGACAATTACCCCAGGACAAGAGGAGAAACTATAAAGATTTATGCCGCGAACTAAACAACCGCTTCAGAGCTATTGAGACCTCAAAGAGTTTTAAGACACAGTTCAGTCGACGCCGGCAGAAATCTGGAGAAAAGGTAGAAGAATATGCAGCAGAACTGAAACGGCTCTACGACAAAGCCTATCCAAGGCGAGACTCTGAGACAAGGGCAGAAGATCTTGTCAGAAAATTCTTGATGGAGTTGATGACGAGAAAGCACGGTTTCATGTTGAGTACGTGAAGGAACCCACCGATATTGACGAAGCAGTCTTCGAGATGGTAAATTTTCAAGAAATGAAACCAGGGTCTAAAGAGCACAAAAATAGAGAATACAGATATAACCAGGTTATGCGGATGCATGACAAGTCAGACTTAAGTGAGGAAGAGGCAAATTCAGATGATTTAGAAAATCGAATTGCTCGAACCGGAATTTCAAATAAAAATAGATTAATTACAAAGCCAGCAGAGTTAGATATGAGCAAAACAACCCAGAAAGAACATGAATACAAAAGCGAGAATGAAGAAATGCAACAAATGAAGAGGGATATCCAAGCTTTGCAATATGAATTAAATAGATGCACAAAAGAACATGGAAGTCAGGGATATAAGAAACATTTTAACCAGAAGTCTCAATTCCACGATGAAGGATGGAGGAGACGACAAACAAGACAAAATGGATGTTATCATTGTGGTGAAATATCACATTTCATTAGAAATTGTCCGCACAGAGATCGAACAAACAGCGAACACATCAAGAACATTAAAGTAGCAGGCGAGGCAGGTGACGAAACAAATGCTTTAAACTACAGTGGACCAACTCAAGGGGTCGAAAGTTGGTTCTCGAGAAAATAGACCCAAAAGATAATGTAACAATTCGGCGAGAAACACCTACACCATGGGATATTCAAGTTGAGGGCAGTGTCCAAGACATAAAAGTCAAGTTTATCATTGATACAGGGGCAGACAAAACATTAATATCAAAGAGAATATTTGACAGAATAGATCCTGCAATGAGGCCGCACTTAGGGAAGACAATTAAACTTACACATGCTGGTGGGGAGTCACTGCGCAATTACGGAAAGTGTACTTTGAAGATACAGCTAGGTCCACTCATCCTGCATAGGTGTGTTGTGATCGCAGACATTGCTGATGATGCTTTGATTGGTATGGATATACTAAAAGGCATAGGTGGAAAACCAGCAGATATAATCCTGAGTCAAAATAAAATTGTACTGAGTGGCGAAGAAATTTCATGTGTCCGATCAGAGAACACTGGTGTGAGAAAAGTACGAGCAGCAGATCACTTCATCATTGAACCAATGACAGAAAGAATTATTGATGCATTGGTGGATCGAACTGAAATTGATGATAGCAAAAAGACATGTGAAGTTATAATTGAGCCAACTCAAAATTTTAATGAAAATCACAACGTTGTATTAGCAACTAGCCTTGCCGATTTAAATCGTGATTCCACCGTCAAAATCAGAGTGATGAATCCTTTCTATACCTATGTTTCAATCAAACAAGACACAATCATTGGAACAGCGGAAGAAATTTCATCCGATGCAGTTAGCGAAACAGTTCTGGAAATGGAAAACATGAATGAGGTCGGCAATACTAAACGAGTTCGCAGGATAACATACAGAAATATCTCTGAAAATACAACAATCTCAAGTAGAAATAAACTTTTGATAGGCAAAGAGTCAAGTGAAAAGATCAACACTTCGGAAACTGAAAATAAACAGAAAAGAGATTTAGAAAAAGGAATCCCAGAGCACTTGATGAAATTGTACTTTGATTCCATTGAAGGAAAAGAAATAGATGTTCGTGCAGAACTTGCAAAACTGCTAATAGAATATACAGACGCATTTTCCAAAGACGATAATGACCTCGGTAGAACAAACTTAGCGGAACACACTATTCGTACAGGTGAATCGAGACCAGTGAAGCAACCACCTCGCCGAGTACCCCTGGCATATGCACATGAAGAAAAGAAAGCCATCGATAAGCTTAAGTTACAAGGTGTTATACGCGAGAGTAGTTCCCCTTGGAGTTCACCATTGGTCCTGGTGCGGAAAAAGTCTGGAGAAGTCCGTACTTGCATTGATTATAGAAGACTGAATACACTGACTGAAGCAGATGCTTTTCCTTTGCCGAAGATTGCAGAATGTTTAGATACGGTGGCAGGTTGTAAAGTATTTAGTACATTAGATTTAACTGCAGGCTACTATCAAATACCACTCAGAGAAGAAGATATTCCAAAGACAGCTTTTATCAGCAAACACGGGTTGTTTGAATTTGTCACAATGCCAATGGGTCTAAAAACAGCAGGTGCAACATTCCAGAGAGTCATGGAGTTGGCGCTGAAGGGATTGCAGTGGTCATGCTGTATGTTGTATGTGGATGATTGTGTAATACCAGCTGCTGATGAATGGGAAAATCTAAGAAGGTTGAAGTTAGTACTGAGCCGACTTCGAGCAGCCAACTTGAAATTAAAACCTGAAAAATGCATGTTGCTGAAATCAGAAGTCACATTTCTGGGGCACAAAGTCTCTGCAGATGGGGTGAAGCCAGACCCAAATAACGTTGCCAAGATTCTTCAATGGAAAGAACCTAGTAACGCGAAGGAAGTGAAACAATACCTCGGTATCTGTTCTTATTACCGTCGTTTTATCAAAGATTTTTCCAAAATCGCCAAACCACTGTTCGATCTCACTAAAGATGATAGCAGTTTAATTTGGACAGAGAAGTGTCAAATAGCTTTTAATACATTGAAAGGAGCACTTACAAGTCCTGACATAATGTCGAGCCCTGCTGGTGACGGTAAATTCATATTGGATACCGATGCATCAGATGTTGCAATAGGCGCAGTGCTATCCCAAGTTCAAAATAATCAAGAAAAAGTAATAGCTTATGCTAGCCGAACACTGTGCAAATCAGAAAGAAATTATTGTGTCACAGATAGAGAATTGTTGGCAGTTAGGTATTTTGTAGAATACTTTCACCACTATTTGTTAGGGAAAGAGTTTGTAATTCGATCTGATCATCAAGCTCTTAAATGGTTGATGAACTTCAAAGAACCAAAGGGACGGATAGCCCGTTGGATAGAAATACTATCTGCCTACGACTATAAAATAGAATTTCGCAGTGGAGCTCACCATGGCAATGCAGATAGTATGTCGAGATGTCCGAATCACGATGATTGTGATTGTGCTGAGGCAGGGTTAACAGAACAATTGAAATGTGGTCCCTGTAAAAAGTGTCAAAAGAGGGCTGATGACATGCAGAGTACTTTGTCATCTTCACTAAAAATACGACAGAGTGTTTACTTCGATCGTGGAGCCGGGGTAATGAAAAACCCGAAATGGTATCTGCGAAAGTTGATATCTCCATTGGTAATCATGATTTTATGCATGATTAGCGTTTTTGTTCCAGGTCATACCAGTAGTGTAACCCCTGTCACAGAAACCGTGGGAGAATGGTATGTGGGCTCGAGAAAAGGACTCGAGTATGTGTACAAGAAGCTTATGAAGAAACGGGATATGTTCAAGCTAAGCAGAGGGTTAGCAGTGAAAGCAACTGGTTGGCTGATGAACTATTTACGCTACCCAACACACAGAGTTGAAGAGTTCTGTAGAAGAGTTTCTACAAGGGAGGAAAGAGAACTGAGGAATAACTGGTTTCCGTGGATGCAGATTATGGGTTCAAGTGAGTTGCGACGTAAGCAACTGAGCGATGCGGATTTGAAACCCATTATTGAGTGGATGGAGCAAGGGAGACGACCTACTGGTCACGAGGCTTGTACAGCCAGCCCTGCTAGCAGACACTATTTGGTGTATTGGGACAGCTTGGTAATGAAACAGGGAATGCTGTTCCGGAAATATAGTGACAAAGACTGTACAGAGAGGTTACAGTATATTGTGCCAAGAGATATGAGAAAGGAGATCTTGTATCAGATGCACAATGGGATAATGTCTGGTCATTTGGGCAGGAAAAAGACCAAAGGGAAACTTCTCGCTCGTTATTATTGGTTTAAAGTGCGAGAAGATGTGAACAACTGGATTTTGCAGTGTGAGACTTGTGGGGCCAATAAGCCACCTAATAGGACACCGAGAGCCCCATTAGGAAATATGCAAGTGGGAGCCCCGCTAGATCGGATTGCTACGGATTTCCTGGGACCATTACCTAGGACTCCAAGAGGAAACAGATACATTTTAGTTGTAACTGATAGCTTCACCAAGTGGGTTGAAGTTTTCGCAGTACCAGACCAAAGTGCAGAAACCGCGGCTAGGATGATACTCAACGAAGTTATTTCTAGATACGGGTACCCTCTGGATTTACATAGCGACCAGGGGGGAAATTATGAAAGTGCTATATTCAAAGAACTTTGTAAACTGCTAGAAGTTAGGAAGACGAGAACATCGCCACGTAATCCCCGCTGTAATGGACAGACAGAAAATTTCAACAAAACTCTGGTCCGGATGATACGAGCATATCTGCAGGGTGAACAAACGGATTGGGATCTGCACTTAGGTTGTTTAGCAGCTGCATATAGATCAACCCCACACGAGAGCACAGGCCTAACACCCAATCTCTTGATGTTGGGACGTGAAGTGAGAATCCCAGCGGAAATAGCATTCGGCAGTGGTACCTCACTCATCGGTGAAACTGTGTCATCATATGGCCAATATGTAGAAATGCTGAAAAGAAACATGCAAAAGGCGCATGAGATAGCCAGAGAGCATTTGAAAGCGTCAGCCAAGAGGCAAAAAGAAACATATGATATAAAACAAAGTCTTCATCGGTATAGCCAAGGAGACCTAGTATGGTATCTTCATGAGCACAGAAGAGAGGGAGTATGCCCAAAACTCCAAATGCCTTACAGCGGTCCAGCAGTTGTGGTTAAAAGACTGAATGCACTCGATTACATAGTTCAGTTCGATGCTGAAGGTAGGCAGAAAGTAATACACCACAATAAGCTGAAGCCATTCACCAGTGAATACAGGCCCAGGTGGATAAGTAAGGTGCTTAAAAGTCTAAAATAGTGATGTGCCGAATACATGTTGGAATGCATGTTGGTAACATAAGTCGCATACACAATTAGTTAGAGGTACGCACGTATTTAATTTTTTTTTTTTTTTTCCTTTTACTTCTTAAATTACAGGAAATTATTTAGTCATGCAGGCTCAAGTCAAGTTGCCACCAAAGAGAGGAAGGGCGTATCGATGTTTAAAGGGAGATGACTTCGTGGGAGAGAGGGGAAAAGTAATTTCCCACATCTACAAGATGCATCTACCTCTTGACCAATCACCATATTTTTGTACTTTATGCACCTTTAGATGCATGAAGTTGGAGCAGCTGGCAACGCATGTGTCTGCGTACAAAGACCACATAGACAGGGTGAGAAGAGCGGAGGAAAGTGGAGAAGAGGTGGATGAGGCAATCCACTTGAAGGAATCTACTTGTCCGTATATAGTAGCAGATGGCCTCGACATGGAGCGGTTGTCAGCTGATGAGTCCAATAGTCTGTGGCAACAAAGGGCAGGTCAACGATTTAAAAACAACACTGTTTCTAAAGCTGTCCAACCATTGCCAGCACCTCAGCCAGTGACGGCCATATGTGTCCCAACAGCAGCACCAGTCACCACCACAACATCGGAACCTTCAGCAACTGAAGTGACAGTGGTCGAAGCTATGCCAGACAACTTGTCATTATGGAGTTTTTTAAACTCCCCAGCGGAGATCCAGGAGCCACCTTCAGCGATTATTCCACCAGCTGTCGAGGAAACTCAGAAAAGACATTCCAGGTCCCAGTCGAGGTCACGGTCGAGATCTCCCGAGTCTTCTGCTTCATCAGATAGCTGTAGAGATCAAATGGTAAAATTGACACAGGCGGTCGTGGAAATAGTCAGGGATAACAGGGAGCAAATGATAATATTTGCTAAAGCCATCGACGACCTAACAGCTGCAATTAGGCAACAGAACGAGCTGGTGAAAGAGGAGGAGCGAGAAGAAGAGAGAGAGAGAGAGAGAGAGAAGAGAGAGAGAGAGAGAGAGAAGAGAGATGGAGAGGCAGAGAAGAGAGACGGAGAGAGAAAGGAGAGTTACAGAGAAGGAGAGAGAGAACAGAGAGACCGGAGTGAGAGAACTGAATGGAAGAAGAGACTGGGGAAAGGAGAACAGAGAGAGGGACATCGACGACAGACGACATTGGAGGCACGAGCGGCCACAGCGGACGTAACATCAGTATCATTACCAATTGTATAGTTAGTTATGTAGCAGATATGGTTTAAAACAAGAATATTCTTTCATCACAAAATGTTGATATATTTTCATGTCTCCAATTAATTATTATTATTATAAGTATTATAAGACAAAGAAATAACTGACTATCATAAAAGAAATGTTTTTAATGTGCAGTTATGTATGTAAGTTAAAGATAAGATATCAGAGAGGCATGGAAGGGCGGAAGAATTGAGTAGAAAAGGATGGGAAGGATGCCAGGAGGTCAGGATGCCCGAACGACCAACGAGGTGACGAGCATGACCAGAGATGGCAATCGGCAGTTAATTTTTTTTTTTTACTGTTCACAATTAATTTCAACCATCTGTTTTCCGTCAATTTTTTTGGTCAATTTTTGTCAAGATTGTGGTTGATCTGTAATATAAAGAGAGATACATAATGTATATTATGCATATAATAATATCAGTGAATTAGGGCATATGGAATGTATTATCCACAAATATAGACTGAATTTTGATGCAAGGTGTGATATTCTAAATGAAGTGCACAGTTGGCTCTTTTAATGATAGATGAATTATTTCAAGTTATGTGCGTTTGCGAGGACGCTTAAACGTTTAAGCAGAGGGTAATGTGAGAATCCGGGATTACGATATTGCCAGTAAATTATTTTCTATAAATTATTAAGCTATAATTCAAGTTCGTTTTGTTTTAGCGCCAACGTGCATCGTAGTCTATATTTGTTTACATTGAACAGCGCAATTCTATGCGCCGGGTCAATAAAACAAGGCCTTGTTTATCGTATAACATTTATACACTTAATCATTAGTGTTTATATTATCAGTAGTCACAGATAACTTACCTTATCAAGTGTTATTAAGTTGTTAAATTGGCATTTTTATACAGCCGCAAATGTAAAAAGATCGAAGCCATGCTTTTGTACGAGCCTCGTTCTGGATTTTTTGAGAGTTACTTCCGGGTTTTTGTCAATGCTATTTTTGACGTCTGTCACACTGTGTGAGTTAGGTAAATATTAGTAATTTCAGATATTACTAATGTAACTTATATCTAATTCGGAATGGATATGGAACTTATATTTATTTGTGTATATATGCTTAATTGTATTTATTTCGTTCCCATTATAGCATAGTAATTAAGGTATAAAGGCCTGTAGGGCCTAATGACGTTAGCCAGTAGTAAATGACGTCATTGGTTTTCTAACCCGCACTGCGGGATTTACAAATTCTGCAATGCAGGATTGTACCCCGCACTGCTGGATTTTACCCCGTTTTGCGGAATGCATAATTCTGCAGTGTTGGATATTAACCAGTATTGCTGGATTTTGGCGGGGGTATAAATACGAATCCCGCAATGATTTGTCAGTTTCGGTCAGTCGTTCGCCCCGATAGGTGGGTTGGGTTTATTAACATAACACTAAATTATACGGGTTTTACATATGTGTATGTTATTGGGATAACTTGTAGAGACCAAACTCACAACCTTAATGATTAGATAATTAATAAAGATTAAAGGGTATTATTTTCGGTATTTATTATTCATAGAATTTAGGGAGATAGACAGCACCCATTACACAAAAGAGGTGTATGCCCCGGGTGTTGTGGTTTTTATGTGGCAAAGTTTAAGGCATATTATATAGAGAGGGATTGAGTTAGAGAGATGCCTATGTAGTGGAAGTAGGTCTGTGTACCCAGACAAAGTATTTAAAGTGTATATTCTTGCTGATATTGATGTTCTTGGTCCAAAATTAAGTTTGTGTATATCATAACGTTGGAGACTTAGTATATTAGGAATAATTATTATTGAGCAACTTACCTGTTTCAGGTGAATAAGACTCAGTCTTTTAAAGTAATTTAAGAATTGTGGTATATTTCAAAGCCTGAAAGTAACTTAGCCATGTTTATTCAATTATTTATGTGAATTTTATTACTAAAATGAATCAGTGAACATACAGTTCAACTGCGAATGTAATTTGAGGTTATTGTTAAATAAATATTGTTGAATTTTAATCTTGTTGGTGATCTTTTGCCTTCATAGTTAGTGGTTATGGCCATTTACAAGGACACCCTCTAATCCAGTTGATATTTTTAACATTCTAGGTCGTCATGTCAAAATTACCAAATGGTTGACATCCAACAGCTGATGATTAATAAATCACTGTGCTCTAGTGTTGTCGTTAAACAAAACAAGCTTTAACTTTCTTCTTTTGTCTTGTTCTTCATTTATCTTTTAAACAAAATCTCTCCATGTTAGTTACGGCCATATTATAAAATTGTTTATTAATGCGTAATACAACTCAAAACCATTAAAAAAAAAACTCGTTTGTGTTCGCTATGAAGAGTGATCGTCAAAAATATACGCTCAATAATAAATAAATAAATAATGTATAGAAGAAAACAAAACAGGTTCAACAGTTTTTATTGGATAGGGTCGTGTTTCCGAAAACACCTTTTTAGGTGAAAGTGACTAAAATATAACATAATATTATGTTCTTGATAATCTTTCGTGAATCCCCCCCCCCCCCCACCCCCCACACACACCCGAGCGTTACGTACTCATTGACAACCTTTTACGTGTAACGTTTATGTCAACAGCTGGCCACTGTCAACATTACAAGGTAAACACACCCACCCATCCTGGTAAGGTGTTATATCATGGACATATGTTTTGGAGTTGAGGGATGACCTCCCCCCCCCCCCCCCCACCCCCACCCCCACACACACACCAATCGAGATAGTTAAACATGTTCAGTATCACGCGAGAAGCTCAGAGCCGAGGTAAATCGCGTAATCAAATGTCTGTCTGTCGTGAAGTCCCAGTTGAATTGACGTACCGCTAATTGAATCGAAACTCAGATGGCCATTGTGTTTGTAAGGTCGCCATAGATACAGTAGATAAGTGAGCGTAGCGAAACAATAGTGGAATGATGGATCTTATATTTACCAAACGGAACTGGATCATCTATTCTAAATACTTAAATTATAAATATATTTTAGGGACTGCAGCTTTAATGAGAGATAAAGACGCTTTTTATTACTATTTCACAGGTATCTCTACACAGATGACATCACAATGGATGGTGCCAATGTAATGGGTTTGTTGTACGTATCAAGTAAGTATGACGTCAAAACCCTGGAACAGAAGTGCCTGACGTATTTGCCGTCATTGATGACGCCAGACAACGCCTGTGTGATACTGGAACAGGCCCACTTGTTTGATGAGCAGGAATTGAAAGAAAAAGCTCTGACTTGTATTTTGGCAAATGGAGATGCCGCTCTACAATCAACTGGAGTTACCGACCTTTCTCACGAATGCTTGGCTAAGATTATACAAGCGGAAGAACTGGAGGTCGATGAACAATCTGTCTTTGAAGCTGTTGTGGCGTGGAGTGAGACTGCGTGCAGGAAACAGAACAAAGATGTAACTCACGAAAACAGACGACAAATGCTTGGGGAAGCCATAAAGCAAGTGAGATTTCCTCTACTTGACCACAGATACTTAGTGAAACATATAATACCAACTAATCTTCTGACTGATGCAGAAAAACTCAAGATCTTCGCAAACTGTCTGTGTCCAAATGAAAATATTTCACCGTTTAACGCCAACAAGCGCACAGGTACTATTCGTCGAAAGAACATTACAATACAGCGCCTCACCAAAAATAATAAACATGATATGACATCTTCCAATGACCATTCAATTGTGTTTTCTGTAAACCAACACGCATCACTGCAAGGCTTCTGGTTGTATGGTCCCAGTAACAGCTCTACTGCACATTATCACATCCGAGCTTTCATAACTGACCCGGAAGTAGATGACGTAATCGAAGGTTCATCAATGAAAACGTCAGTCGAAACTTCTAAGACAATATATGATGTGACGTTTCCTCGACCCCTAAAACTGAGGAAAGACAAGGTTTACAATCTGATTGTTAACCTCGATGGGCCTGACTCACACCGTGGTATGTGGGGTAAATCTACAGTACAGCACGGGTCGTTTGTGTGCTCGTTCTTCAATCGCCAGGAATCCAAACACAGTAACAAACTAACCGGTTGCACAGGTGTAGATGCAGGACAGATACCTGGTTTGATGTTCTTAGTATGACAACCTGTAGTTGGAGATTATGTTCAACATAGACATGTTCTTAGTATGACAACCTGTAGTTGGAGATATGTTCGATATAGACATGCTCTTAGTGTGACAACTTGTAGTTGGAGATTACGTTCGATATAGACATGTTCTTAGTATGACAACCTGTAGTTGGAGATTATGTTCGATATAGACATGTTCTTAGTATGACAACCTGTAGTTGGAGATTATGTTCGATATAGACATGTTCTTAGTATGACAACCTGTAGTTGGAGATTATGTTCGATATAGACATGTTCTTAGTATGACAACCTGTAGTTGGAGATTATGGGTTTCAGCTGTATGGTGCCTTTGATAATACTACTCAAAGCTATGACGTCAAAGCCTTCATAACTGACCCGACAAAAGATGACGTAATCGATGGTTCGTCAATCACAAAGCTAAAATACCAACGTATGACGTGGGGTTTCCTCGTCCCCTAGCATTGAACAAAGATAAGAGATACAATCTGATTGTTAACATCATGGGTCCCGACTCACACTGTGGGGGATTTGGCAGATCCACGGTCGGCTGACACGACCCATTCAAGTGTTCTTCTGGATCTACAGGACCGCGTAACCCCCTTAGGTGCTCGTTTTTCAACTACCAGAAATGTAAACATAGTAACAAAGGAAACCCCTTTACAGACGTGCAACGAGGACAGATATCAGGGCTGATTTGTCAACTACCAGAAATCTAAACATAGTAACAAAGGAAACCCCTACACAGACGTGCAACGAGGACAGATATCAGGGCTGATTTGTTCAACTACCAGAAATCTAAACATAGTAACAAAGGAAACCCCTACACAGACATGAAACGAGGACATATATCAGGGCCTAACGAAATATTGCCTGATATTTAATTTATGTTATATGATACAGTACCTATTCAACTATCCGCATTGCTATCAGATCTACAATTATATTTCAATTAATTGTTTTGCTATCAGTAGCTACTAGTATCATGAACAATACAGTGAATCCACGAATCGAGATGAAATACCGAAGCTCAGTTTAAGATGTCTTCTGTGATGGAGTAGGATTTAGATATATATTTTGAAAAAGCGAAATAAGTAATCTTAAAGTGTTCATTACTCGCATTACAGACTATGTGCATGTAACTAATGTAACATGTTTCAACTAATGTGACATGTTTGAACTAATGAACTTACGTATTATTTTTTTGCTCAGAATATCGGTATTTTTTATCAGGCTGCTTGTAGCAGCTACACGTGAATTTTGCCTCCTAATCATTCCGTACGTATTAAAAGGTATATATCTACTATTGCATATAAAGACACATATATTTTAAGCAAGAAAATTATTCTGTAATTAAATGCAAACAAGTATTCAACTGCTAATCGCCGATGATTAATAAATCAATGTGTTCTAGCTGTATCGTTAAACAAAACACACTTTTAAACTTCAACTACTCATCTGCAAACGTATCGGTATTCTTTAAACACAATGACATCTAATATTATTAAGAGTATCTTTCTCCCAGGAAACCCTATTTGATTTTGTGTGACCTTCTTTTACTGATTTTAAAAACATTTGTCTATATATATATACACACATGCTACAGGGATATGACTCTTGCAAGCTTGACGTATATATGTATATCTCTACTTTCAAGTAGGAGCACTTTGTACTAATTATATATTTATCAATGTGCGAATGTGCGAATGTGTGTGTGTGTGTGTGTGTGTGTGTGTGAGAGAGAGAGAGAGAGAGAGAGAGAGAGAGAGAGAGAGAGAGAGAGAGAGAGAGAGAGAGAGAGAGAGAGAGAGAGAGTACTGTGGAGGTTTTTTCGTTTTCATTGTTATTTTAAAAAATATATTAATAATATATCATCAAGCTTCATATTGTCATGTATCAATAATTATTTACTTAGTTATTTAGTTAATTATATAATTACTTACTTACCGTACTATTGATTTATCATATCCATGATCATCGTCGTCATTACGTATGAGCGAATTTAGGCAGGTTTCAAAACACACCCACAGCCTTATTTATAGCCAATTAATTAATTTTGCTTTGATATCAGCTCATGAGTAGTGGTATATCAAAAGCTGTGGTATGTGCTATCCTGTCAGGGGGGATGGTGCATATCAAAGATCCCTTGCTACTAATAAAAACAACTCAAAATGACCAAATGTTTGACATCCAATAGCCGGTGATTAATTAATCAACGTGCTCTAGTGACGTCGTTAAACAAAACAAACTTTAACTTTTAAGCTCATGAGTCTTTGTCAGGACAACGATATATTAATGTTACATCCCCGCATTTTATCGCTAAAGATTGTGTACCTGTTTGGCGTTAACAACAATAAATAGCTCTGCATGTTTGTATAAGTGTGTTATCAGTTTGAACAAGCCAGTGTAAACACTCTAGATAACATCTAGGTCACGATACACACAAGGTATGTTATCAGAGTTTGAACAAGCAAGTGTAAACACTCTAGATAACATCTAGGTCACGATACACACAAGGTATGTTATCAGAGTTTGAACAAGCCAGTGTAAACACTCTACATAACATCTAGGTCACGATACACACAAGGTATGTTATCAGAGTTTGAACAATCAAGTGTAAACACTCTAGATAACATCTAGGTCACGATACACACAAGGTATGTTATCAGAGTTTGAACAAGCCAGTGTAAACACACTAGATAACATCTAGGTCACGATACACACAAGGTATGTTATCAGAGTTTGAACAAGCCAGTGTAAACACTCTAGATACCATCTAGGTCACGATACACACAAGGTATGTTATCAGAGTTTGAACAAGCAAGTGTAAACACTCTAGATAACATCTAGGTCACGATACACACAAGGTATGTTATCAGAGTTTGAACAAGCCAGTGTAAACACTCTAGATACCATCTAGGTCACGATACACACAAGGTATGTTATCAGAGTTTGAACAAGCCAGTGTAAACACTCTAGATAACATCTAGGTCACGATACACACAAGGTATGTTATCAGAGTTTGAACAAGCAAGTGTAAACACTCTAGATAACATCTAGGTCACGATACACACAAGGTATGTTATCAGAGTTTGAACAAGCAAGTGTAAACACTCTAGATAACATCTAGGTCACGACACACACAAGGTATGTTATCAGAGTTTGAACAAGCCAGTGTAAACACTCTAGATAACATCTAGGTCACGATACACACAAGGTATGTTATCAGAGTTTGAACAAGCCAGTGTAAACACTCTAGATAACATCTAGGTCACGATACACACAAGGTATGTTATCAGAGTTTGAACAAGCCAGTGTAAACACTCTAGATAACATCTAGGTCACGATACACACAAGGTATGTTATCAGAGTTTGAACAAGCAAGTGTAAACACTCTAGATAACATCTAGGTCACGATACACACAAGGTATGTTATCAGAGTTTGAACAAGCAAGTGTAAACACTCTAGATAACATCTAGGTCACGATACACACAAGGTATGTTATCAGAGTTTGAACAAGCCAGTGTAAACACTCTAGATAACATCTAGGTCACGATACACACAAGGTATGTTATCAGAGTTTGAACAAGCAAGTGTAAACACTCTAGATAACATCTAGGTCACGATACACACAAGGTATGTTATCAGAGTTTGAACAAGCAAGTGTAAACACTCTAGATAACATCTAGGTCACGATACACACAAGGTATGTTATCGGAGTTTGAACAAGCAAGTGTAAACACTCTAGATAACATCTAGGTCACGATACACACAAGGTATGTTATCGGAGTTTGAACAAGCCAGTGTAAACACTCTAGATAACATCTAGGTCACGATACACACAAGGTATGTTATCAGAGTTTGAACAAGCAAGTGTAAACACTCTAGATAACATCTAGGTCACGATACACACAAGGTATGTTATCGGAGTTTGAACAAGCCAGTGTAAACACTCTAGATAACATCTAGGTCACGATACACACAAGGTATGTTATCGGAGTTTGAACAAGCCAGTGTAAACACTCTAGATAACATCTAGGTCACGATACACACAAGGTATGTTATCGGAGTTTGAACAAGCCAGTGTAAACACTCTAGATAACATCTAGGTCACGATACACACAAGGTATGTTATCGGAGTTTGAACAAGCCAGTGTAAACACTCTAGATAACATCTAGGTCACGATACACACAAGGTATGTTATCAGAGTTTGAACAAGCAAGTGTAAACACTCTAGATAACATCTAGGTCACGATACACACAAGGTATGTTATCAGAGTTTGAACAAGCCAGTGTAAACACTCTAGATAACATCTAGGTCACGATACACACAAGGTATGTTATCGGAGTTTGAACAAGCCAGTGTAAACACTCTAGATAACATCTAGGTCACGATACACACAAGGTATGTTATCGGAGTTTGAACAAGCCAGTGTAAACACTCTAGATAACATCTAGGTCACGATACACACAAGGTATGTTATCAGAGTTTGAACAAGCCAGTGTAAACACTCTAGATAACATCTAGGTCACGATACACACAAGGTATGTTATCAGAGTTTGAACAAGCCAGTGTAAACACTCTAGATAACATCTAGGTCACGATACACACAAGGTATGTTATCAGAGTTTGAACAAGCAAGTGTAAACACTCTAGATAACATCTAGGTCACGATACACACAAGGTATGTTATCAGAGTTTGAACAAGCAAGTGTAAACACTCTAGATAACATCTAGGTCACGATACACACAAGGTATGTTATCAGAGTTTGAACAAGCCAGTGTAAACACTCTAGATAACATCTAGGTCACGATACACACAAGGTATGTTATCAGAGTTTGAACAAGCAAGTGTAAACACTCTAGATAACATCTAGGTCACGATACACACAAGGTATGTAATCAGAGTTTGAACAAGCCAGTGTAAACACTCTAGATAACATCTAGGTCACGATACACACAAGGTATGTTATCAGAGTTTGAACAAGCCAGTGTAAACACTCTAGATAACATGGGACACGGGAACTCTATTAACGTGCCCCTATCCAATGAAGGTTCAGGCACGCCTACCACGGGTCCGGCCTCTGACTTCGCCAGTTTTATTTATTGTCGGTTTCAATTTGCCCCTGCGCGTGCTGTAACCTCACCGTGGTGCAGGGGTGTAACATTCTCTTTGAGAATGGCCAATACAGCACAATTGAAATTTTGAGTAAAAGTCAGTATCTATCTGTGATATTTGTATTTTTGCACAGTTCTTTACACTGTTTTTATTTAAATCTTGAATTGTTATATTGATGTAGATCATCACTTTATTTGTTTGCATTACCATAGTTTGACACCCAATAGCCGATGTATTTTTCGTGCTGGGGTGTCGTTAGACATTCATTCATTCATTCATTCATTCGTTTCAATTTGACGCAAACAGACTATATACAGTGAACACAGTTATTATTTAACTGCGTAGTTAATGCTCAACGTGGTAATTGGAGGGCTAGTTGAATTTGAGAAGAGCCAGTGAAATGTTTCTTCAACTGGCCCTGCTGGCGACAAGGGTTATTATGTTAATTTCCAACCCTGTAGGAAGGACATTGTGAAGCAACGGGGTCTAGACTATGGCCAGGGAAGTTTCTAGAGGGGTCAGGTCGTGTTTTCCCTGAAAATATATGTTAAAAAGAGCAGGAGGTTTGAATCTCTCACGCCACCCTTCCCGTCACACACCGCCTGTTACGACTTGCTATTCTACTTCACATTTCGGCTCACTGATCGAATTACTAGTCACGCACTTGTACAATGACTGTTATGTAGACAAAGGTTTCTAGAGGAAGGTATTCAGTAACAAAAAAATGGGTTCTGGCTGGGTGAAAATTAAAGGAGGGCGGCCGCGCGGCTCCACACCCTTCAAAAAACCCAAAACAGATAGTGTCACGGGGATTCTATAATTCCCGTAACTGAGTAAAACACGATTATCAAAATATCTCTCCTAACTATATATCTATTAGATCTCTCTGTAACAGGCTGTTAAACCTAGTATGGCTCGTCTCTAGGTATGATCAGAGATACGATCTTATATAAAGTATATATAATATAGCACGTTAGTTCTCTAGAAAACACAACAAAAACACAATACACTTTGGAATCTGTATTAATTTACGCTGACAAATGTACAGCCGTAGTAGTAATTAATAACAACAATAATAACAACCCAGAACTGATCACTTAATTAGTTAATCTCTAGGTGTCTAGTTACACAATATGCGATTCACTTCACCGTTACACCACACCCACACGTGTGATAATTGAGAAACGCTTACAGGAGAAGTTAATTAATAAAGGAATTACAACACCATTCCTAACTGGTTAATTTTTAATTAACCCTTACTACTCGTTCAGTAACGTGTGATAATTTAGAAACGCTTGCAGGGGAACTTAATTAATAAAGGAATTACAGCTCTATTCCTAACGGGTTAATTTTTAATTAACCCTAACTACTCTTCAGTAATCTTGTAACACAGAATTAATACTTATCACAATAAAGACAATAACCTACAGTTTACCCAGGTCGGCTGGGATGACGGGCTAAACTTTATATTGCCAAATACTCATATAATGTTAGAACAATAAGTCTACGATTTACTTCGTCAGATGACCGAAGACACTGTCTAAAGAATATCGGTATAATACAGTATTAAAATATTTAAAGTCACATCAATCACATCAAGGTTATACACAGAGCAGAAATGATATTTACCAAAGTCCAACCGGACTAACGTTCCTTCGGAGCCTTCCTATTCGTTCTCCTCGATATCTCTAAATTCTAGCTATTTATTCCAAAATCAGAATTGGCCTGGGGGAACAAGGCGGCACCTCACGTATCATCTCATATTTCATCTCTCCTAGCGTAGGTATTATTTCTCTCTGATCGTCAGACTACTGACGCCATCGTCGCCAAAATCACGGTCGTCGAAACCGCACTCGCAGAGGTATTACGTAACTACTCGCCACATGGCCTCCACACCTCGCTAAGTGCATATTGGAACGCCAGATCGAGGATGGTCGCGCAGAAGTCTTACGTAACAAGTTGTCCACCTGGGCTACGGGCAATAAACTGCACACGGCCCTCTAACACAATTAAAATCGCCACAGGCGAAACAAATTAAGAGCATGTACCGTGACAGATAGTTTAAAGTTTATTTTGTTTAACGACACAACTGGATCACATTGAATATTGTCTGTCAAACATTTTGTAGTTATTACTTCTAGTCTTTACAGAAAACCCGCTACATTTTCCCTAATGCATCAAAGGATCAATTATGAATAACGACAACGTTGTATTCCAGCACGACAATGTAAGACCACATACAGCTGCTTTCCGTTAATCAATTAAGTAAAAAATCTACTTTTGCGTTTCTTCTTTTGAGAGTATATATATTACCACCTTTTAACACTGAGCCATCGAAGTTTCAGGTACCCGTCCTCGCCACCCCCCCCCCCCCCCCCCCCCCCCCCCCCCCACGTAAATACACCTCGTGTGCTGCACTGTATTTAACTTGTAATGGGTTACAAGAAACCTGCTTTGTGTCATGTGCAATATAAATATAGATTTTTATGTATCATCGATCGAACTGTTCCGTTTGTTTTATCAGATATCTTTTGCATCATTCAATGGCCGGCCTCCGTGGCGTCGTGGTTAGGCCATCGGTCTACATGTACTGGGTTCGGATCCCAGTCGAGGCATGGGACTTTTAATCCAGATACCGACTCCAAACCCTGAGTGAGTGTTTCGCAAGGCTCAATGGGTAGGTGTAAACCACTTGCACCGACAAGTGATCCATAACTGGTTCAACACAGGCCATGGTTTGTGCTATCCTGCCTGTGGGAAGCGCAAATAAACGATCCCTTGCTGCTAATCGGAAAGAGTAGCCCATGTAGTGGCGACAGCGGGTTTCCTCTCAAAATCTGTATGGTCCTTAACCATATGTCTGACGCCATATAACCGTAAATAAAATGTGTTGAGTGCGTCGTTAAATAAAGCATTTCTTTCTTTTTCATTCAAAGAATATGGAGCGGTCTCGCTTTGATCAGTATGTTAAAACAGAAAATTACTTTTCCAAGAAATCACGTGACATTCGAGGAAGTATTTTTCGTAACGTTAAGAAATATGGACGCTGGAAGAATTCGGAGGTGTGTACACTTTTATTTCAAAATAGCCACGCCCTCAGTGGTTCAGTCTGTTACTAGTTCATTCTGCTACAGTACTAGCGATTAAATCACTGATTTTAGACACAAATAGTTCATGCCACAGAACAGTGAAGGTCAGTGCTTAGGGTACACGACACCTATTGGTTTTCCATTTGTCAAAACGTTTATTTTCATAGGTACTATAACCAGGGACTAGGGCGGCGGATGCCATAACTCCCGCATTTCACCGGCGGAAGGATTGTGGGTGGGGTAGATAGGAGAATAATTGTAATAGAAAAAACAATGCGTTCTGGCTGGGTGAAAATTATAGGAGGGCGGCCGCGTGGCACCACTCCCTTCAAAAAAGAAGAAAAAAAAGAAGATGTTTGAAAAGTGATCCACTAATGTGGGATAAAAAAAAAAAAAATATGTTCATTTTATTTCCATCTTCATCTGCATCGAATGAATCGATCATTGTTTTTATAAGCGGTGATACCCCCCATCCCCACCCCCCAAACCCCCCCCCCCAAAAAAAAAAAAAAAAAAAAAAATAATTAAACGATTATAATATTTTATAAAGAATTGCTGAATAAACATAATGACAGAAATGACAGAAAGTAAAAATCATCGTTTACAACCAATTAAATCTGCAATTGAGGGCAACATATCAGACGTCGGTTAGTGGAAACAAAAGACCTGTCATTGGCAATACATGTGATAGTGTTTTTGTCTTTTTGTAAAAAAAAAAAAAAAAATTATCTGGCCAATAAATGTATTCAATTTTATTTCACCTAGTTACACAGTGTGAAGTAACCTTTTGCTTGAAACAATTTGGGGTACCTGTAAAACTAAGTACTATCTGGTTACATCATAATTGAGCTACAAAAAGTTTAATTTTCTCCGTAATTTGGTTGATAAATTCAATGTAGTGGTTTTAACCACATAAGTTAACATTATCGCATTTGGGATTTTATTTGGTATAGTATAACCTACACTGGTCCAATGAAGGTTGCATAGTACCAAAGAGAGTTCCGTGTCAAGGTTCGAGGTGCAAATACTATTATCCATTGACAATAAATAAATGGACTTTTTTTCAGCAAAAATTACGGTTGCTATTAAACACATTAATTAAACACACCCCACTGCTGCTACTGGATCAAGTGTACTCGATCAAGTGTACGCCTTTGTCACGAATGCTTGGTTAAGATCATACAAGCGGACGAACTGATGGCCGATGAGCATGTATAAATGGTGTTTATGGTTGATAAAGGGTTACAAATTGATAACCTATATCTGATTTGCAACACGTAAACAAATTTATTCATCATTGTGACGGTACATGCTCTTAATCTCTTTTCGCCTGTGTCTGTGTGTGTGCATGCACATGTGTTTTCTGCATTTCAGGTGTATGTGTTTTTTAGGGAGGTATTTTATCAAATAAAGTGACTACCCTGTTTTGGGGTTATCTTATTGAATAAAGGGATAATCCTAAGTTTTTGGCGATTGTTATGTTGATGTCGACCAACGGAGACTTTTTAACGATTGTAATTACATGTTAAATATATTATATAAATAAAATATTGTGGTTGTATTCCTAGTGTTTGGCGATTGTTATGTTGATGTCGACTAACGGAGACTTTTTAACGATTGTAATTACATGTTAAATATATTATATAAATAAAATATTGTGGTTGTATTCCTAGTGTTTGCAATAGCTCAAACTTTAATTTATTACCTAATAATACATGTACGAAAAATGTATGTGTGTGTGTGTACATATTCGTACCATCGCTGCTGCTACTGGATCAAGCGTATGCCAGTGGTGTGTGTATGCATGTGTGACTGTATTGGGTTTGTGGGTCTGTGCACATGTGTTTTTTGCTTTTCAGGGTCTTTTTTGTTATTTTGATGGAGGTATTTTATCATATAATTTTTAACAAAAGCATTAAATAAAGGGCCTACCCTGTTTTATTTTTAAAGCTGTTTATGGGTTGCTTTATTAAATAAGTAACAACAATTAAAGAGACAAGCCTGAGTTTTTGGATATTTTTTTCGTACTTGCAAAAATATTTGGATTGCAAATCCAGTTTGTCTGCTTACACAAATGATGATGGTGAGAAACACGTTGACTATACAGATACTGATATTCGAAAAAGGAAAACAAATTTAAGATGTAATACTAGTCGTGACAAAATTGTGTTAGTCGAAGACATGTTATAATGCAGAAAACTCAGGGTAGTCCCGTCAGAAAATATTAAAAGAAGAGTTTTACAGATAGACATGAAACTATTTCCAGTCCCGTGCATGGTTCCTATTGATGCATGAACCGCATATTAAAACAAAGAGAACAAGGAAGCTATTTTATGTATATTTTCAGTGACAAGATGGAGACATGCAAATCAAGTAGTCAGAATGGTCTTGACAGCTGGCAGAGCAGCAAATCTCTTTCAGAATGTCTGAGATATTCTCTTGAAAATAAAATGTTCAGTGACGTAGCATTCAAGGTGGGGAGAGAACAGAAGAGCGTCCAGGCTCACAGACAAATTCTCAGTATCCGCAGCGGCGTGTTCGAGGCCATGTTCTACGGACCATTGGCAGAGCAGGATGAGATCGTCATTCCGGAAGTAGAACACGACATATTTGAACAGTTTCTAAGGTATGTACATTTTATGTTCATAAAACACGGATCATACATCTAACAAGTATGCTGTGAGTCTTGAAGTTTTATTGACATGCGTCAGAGTAATTATTTAGGGACTGGGATAGCTGGAGAAGAGATCACTGTGTGGGATAAGATATTTAAACATTATATTAATTACAGTAATTATCCAGTTAGTAAGCTAGATTAGCATGAAGAACACACATCTATGATGTGCTTTGTATATCAGACCTCGGTCATGTTTCTCGAAGTTACTGCTGTTACAGCTATAGCACTATTGCTGTTGCTACTGCTATTACTAAGACTGTTGTTAGTGGTGGTGGTGGTGGTGGTGGTGGTAGAGTTGTTGTTGATGGTTGTATCAAGTTGGAACCTTATCGAAGCTCTCAAGCTGATGTGGTCAGAATATTCACTTGCCTCCTCCAACTGAAAGACAAATTAATCATTTTCCACTTCCTCTGCATTTGCTCGCAACGCCCGACGCCTGCCCCGCTTTCAGCCCAGTGGTAACGGGGTCGGTTATGAGCAGTCGGCATAGGTATCAACCTCCATCAGTGGATCCATTGTTCCAGCCAGTGCCCCACGACTGATATATCAAAGGCCGTGGTATGTGCTACCTTGTGTGAGATGGTGCATATGAAAAGAGTCCTTGTAATTAATACAAAAATATATATATGACGTGTTCCCTCTAAGATTATATGTCCGACTTGCCAAATGTTTGATATCCAATAGCTGATGATTATTAAATCAATGTGCTCTAGTGGTGTCGTTAAACAAAATCTGTAACTTTCTTCTTTTGTCTTCTTATCTTAGTCTTCCTCTTCATTCATTTTCAAAAAGAAATTCCTATTTTACCCCCCTCTGGTTACCATAGTATAAAATTGTTTATTAATGTGAAATACAAACTCAAATGCATTATTAAAAAACTCGTTTGTGTTCGTTGTGAACAGTGATGGTCAAAAGTATACGCTCAGTAATAAATAAATAGGTAATATATAGAACAAAAGAAAAAACAAATAGATTCAACCTTTATTTTATTTGATAGCGTGATGAAATTATTGACACCCTTTTATCTGTAACGCTTATGTCAACAGCTGGCCAGTGTCGGGAATTGCAAGGTAAACCCCCCACCCATCCCTGTAAAGTGTTATACCTAGTATATGACCAGTGTCGAGAATGTCAAGGTACCCCCCCCCCCCCACACACACACACACACACACCACACACATCACGTGACTCCGAGAGGGAGTGAACGAAACGATAGCGCTGTAATGGGCCTTATATGTGCCAAACGGAACTGGGTCATCTATTCTAAATGTTTAAATAATAAACATATTCTAGGGACTGCAGCTTTAAAGTGAGATGAGAACACTTTTTATTACTATTTCACAGGTATCTCTATACAGATGACGTCACAATTGATGGTGCCAGTGTGATGGGTTTGTTGTACGTATCAAAGAAGTATGACGTCAAAACCCTGGAACAGAAGTGTCTGACGTATTTGTCGTCATCGATGACGTCAGACAACGCCTGCGTGATACTGGAACAGGTGCACGTGTTTGATGAGCAGGAATTGAAAGAAAAAGCTCTGAATTTTATTTTGAAAAATGGAGATGCCGCTCTAAAGTCAACTGGAGTTACCGACCTTTGTCACGAATGCTTGGTTAAGATCATACAAGCGGACGAACTGATGGCCGATGAACAATCTGTCTTTGAAGCTGTTGTGGCGTGGAGTGAGAGCGCCTGCAGGAAACAAAACAAAGATGTAACTCCAGAAAACAGACGTCAAGTGATTGGGGAAGGCATAAAGCACGTGAGTTTTCCCATACTTGACCATAAATATTTAGTGAAACAGGTAGTACCAACTAATTTGCTGACTGATGCAGAAAAAGCCAAGATCTTCGCATACTGTCTGTGTCCCGATGAAAATGTTTCACCATTTAACGCCAACAAGCGCATAGGTATTATTAATCGAGAGAAAATTATAACACATATAATACAGCGCCTCACCACCATCGGCAATGCAGTGATGTCATTAGAAATAGAAATAGCAGGTGAAAATCAAATTATAGGCGGCCATTAATCAACAAAAAGTCGACAAGCATTGTTTATTGGAAGTTCGATACCAGGCGACAATTGATTCGATACCAGGCGACAATTGATTCGGGTGCCGGCGACAATCAATTCGGGTGCCGGCGACAATTGATTCGATAGCCGGCGACAATTGATTCGGGTGCCGGCTATTAATGACATCCCTGCAATGCATATCGTTGCCCATGTATTAGTGATGTCAGTCATGGAATTATGTTTTCTGTAAACCAAGACGCGTCACTACTAGGATTCCAGTTGTATGGTCCCAAAAGCAGAACCACTGCAAATTATGATGTCAGAGCTTTCATAACTGACACGACAACAGATGACGTAATCGAAGGTTCATCAGTGACAAAGTCAGTCTCAGTCGCAGATGGGACGACAAGATATGACGTGGAGTTTCCTCGACCCCTAAAACTGAGCAAAGACAAGAAGTACAATCTGATTGTTAACATCAAGGGACCTAACTCACACTATGGGTGGTCGGGCAGATCTACAGTACAGAACGGGTCGTTTATGTGTTCGTTCTTCAACTGCCAGAAATCCAAACACGGTAACGAACTACACCCATATACAGATGTGAGTGGACGACAGATACCTGATTTGATGTTCTTAGTATGACAACCTGTAGTTGGAGATTATGTTATAGTAGAGTAGTGTTAGTATGGAGTCATCTTCCTAGTAGTAGCTGGTGAGACTTTCTCTAACAGCCCAGCTAGCAGAGCATTGGATTCTTATAAATCAGTGCTCGAAATACTGCCGTCCCGACCACTTTTTGCCGGTGAACGTCACCACGGGCTGGGAAATATGTTTGCCTTTATATTTTATGATCATGTTTGGTCTGGTAGGTTTTGATTTAGTCTGGCAGAATTTCTGGATTCCAGGAATTTCAGCCAATTTCGACCCCTGTGTATAAATGGTCCGTGGTTCCACCCCATTCAGTATTAGTTGCTTTACATGTAAATGTTACAATTTGTCGCCCAGAGACCCGGGACATACACTGACTTGAGGGTGTAGTAGTGTTGGTATAATATCCTCCTCTTGCGCAGTAGCCAGTTAAATGTATTTTGTTAACGCTGTTGGTAAAGCTTAGGTACAGACGTTCATATGCATGTACGAGGGTACGCACGCACACACACACACACACACACACGAACGCACACGAACAGCGACAGACACGCATACATACGCGCACACACAATCGTACGCACGCACACACACATACACTTGCACATTTGGATATATGCACATATAATTGTTTTGCCATTCCCTTTAACCCTTTAACAAACCCTTTAACCGTCATAGGTTGGACTAATGCGCGGGAAAAAGTCTCACATCACTGTACATGTGTGCACGATATTTACCCGTTTTGTTGTTCAACAAAATAATAACTGCATCAAAGACACCGCACGTATAGGTTCTTGCATTTGTAAAATCTTGTCATTAAATGTATCGTTAAAAAACAGTTCAGTTTATTTCAAATGTTGTGTGGCGTGTGTGTCCTACACCATATCGTTACAACTGTTAAAACCCCCAACGAAAAAACCCCCACAAAACAAACAAAAAGAAAACAACAAACAAAACTGAATCGAATTGTTAAAAAATGTTAGGACATTCCTCAAAACGATATTGACACACGTAAAGGCAATGATACACACTGGCGTAGCCAGGATGATTTAATGGGGGTGGGGTGTGGGTGGGGTGGTTTGCCCCCTCCTATGCCCTACACCACATCGTTACAACTGTTAAAAACACCCATAACCCCCCTCCCCCAAAAAAAACACCCCCCCCCAAAAAAAAACCAACAAACAAAAAAACAAACAAAACAAAACAAACAAACAAAGACAAAAACTGAATCTAATTCTTGAAAAATGTTGGGGCATTCCTTGAAACGATTTTAACACGCGTAAATACACTGATACACCCATGATGATATAGTGGGTGTTTGGGGGGAGGGGGGGGGGGGCAAGACAAGACTTTAGACAAGATTAATAGAGTCAACTTTACATTGAAGCAACAATTAGTCCGTGCATTTGTCCAACCGCTATGACGTAGGTTAGAGGACTTGAATAAGGAGAATTATATATTGTTCCTGTATTGGTTACTGTAATTTGACCAACCGCTATGACGTAGGCTAGAGAACTTGAATAAGGAGAATTATATATTGTTCCTGTATTGGTTACTGTAATTTGACCAACCGCTATGACGTAGCTTAGAGGACTTGAATAAGGAGAATTATATATTGTTCCTGTATTGGTTACTGTAATTTGACCAACCGCTATGACGTAGGTTGGAGGACTTGAATAAGGAGAATTATATATTGTTCCTGTATTGGTTACTGTAATTTGGCCAACCGCTATGACGTAGGTTGGAGGACTTGAATAAGGAGAATTATATATTATTCCTGTATTGGTTACTGTAATTTGGCCAACCGCTATGACGTAGGTTGGAGGCCTTGAATAAGGAGAATTATATATTGTTCCTGTATTGGTTACTGTAATTTGGCCAACAGCTATGACGTAGGTTGGAGGCCTTGAATAAGGAGAATTATATATTGTTCCTGTATTGGTTACTGTAATTTGGCCAACCGCTATGACGTAGCTTAGAGGACTTGAATAAGGAGAATTATATATTGTTCCTGTATTGGTTACTGTAATTTGACCAACCGCTATGACGTAGGTTGGAGGACTTGAATAAGGAGAATTATATATTGTTCCTGTATTGGTTACTGTAATTTGGCCAACCGCTATGACGTAGGTTGGAGGACTTGAATAAGGAGAATTATATATTATTCCTGTATTGGTTACTGTAATTTGGCCAACCGCTATGACGTAGGTTGGAGGCCTTGGATAAGGAGAATTATATATTGTTCCTGTATTGGTTACTGTAATTTGCCCAACCGCTATGACGTAGGTTAGAGGACTTGAATAAAATTATATGTGCGTGTAATATTTAAATTTAAAATTGTACACATTTTGTTTTATGTTTAAATTTAACCATGTGCATTCTTCATATACCATCAACGTCCCAAACTGCGTTCACCTAACAACAAAAACACGAATACGATATTTACGGAAACACTATTTTACATTTTTCAGCTACGATTCGTGAAACAAAATAGATTGCAATCAGTTAACGTGAGAAATCAACAATGTGGACGTAAAACAAATCGATTCGAGTAAACAAAAAGTACCATCCGCGCATGTGCATTTTAAGGCCACTACATGAAAAATACATGTTTCTTAACTATGCACAGTTGACGAACACTTTGGTGTGTTTTAAAAAGGAGAAAATCAGTTTGCAAATGTTCTGGTCTGGTCCGCGTTTTACCAGCACCCATCGCTAACACTACCGGGATGTCAATACTGATAAGCATTACGTTCATGCCAGTGAATAGTCCGCGTTTTACCAGCACCCATCGCTAACACTACCGGGATGTCAATACTGATAAGCATTACGTTCATGCCAGTGAATAGTCCGAGTTTTACCAGCACCCATCGCTAACACTACCGGGATGTCAATACTGATAAGCATTACGTTCATACCAGTGAATAGTCCGAGTTTTACCAGCACCCATCGCTAACACTACCGGGATGTCAATACTGGTGAGCATTACGTTCATACCAGTGAATAGTCCGCGTTTTACCAGCACCCATCGCTAACACTACCGGGATGTCAATACTGATGAGCATTACGTTCATACCAGTGAATAGTCCGCGTTTTACCAGCACCCATCGCTAACACTACCGGGATGTCAATACTGATCAGCATTACGTTCATACCAGTGAATAGTCCGAGTTTTACCAGCACCCATCGCTAACACTACCGGGATGTCAATTCTGATAGTTTGTAAAATATTATTTTTTAATGAATTGATTCTTAATTAACAAGGGCGGGACGTATCCCTGTGGAAAAGCGTTCGCTTGATGCGGGGTCGGTCTAGGATCGATCCCCGTAAGTGGACCCATTGGGCTATTTCTCGTTCTAGCCAGTGCACTTCGACTGGTATATCAAAGGCCATGGTATGTGCTATCCTGTCTGTGGGATGGTGCATATAAAAGATCCATTTCTGCTAATCGAAAAGAGTAGCCCATGAAGTGGCGACAGCGGGTTTCCTCTCTGAATACCTGTGTGGTCCTTAACCATATGTCTGACGCCATATAACCGTACATAAAATGTGTTGAGTGCGTCGTTAAATACAACATTTCCTTCCTTCTTAATTAACACAATTTATTCACTCAAAATTATTTACAATTGTTATGAATGGATTAGCACTACAGTAGAGGCACACGAATGTAGCATACCTTTTGCAGATCGAATATAATAATTGAAAACAAATGCTAACAACAGGTTGCTTAAAAAGCATACAAATTAAATAATTTGGCCTTGTTGATCTGGCACATGTGAGGTCACGTGACACGCACCGATTGATAATTCATCATCATCCATTTTAAGTCAATTTCTACGAATCATGTGGACCCGATATCCGTAATTTTATGGAATAAACAAAAACGACTTGTCAAAATTAATGGTTTTAAGGGTTTGTAAAGTTATGAGTTTTGTATTGACATACTTACTTGGCTGAACTTTATTGTTAATGAAAATGTTCACGAACTGTGAAGAAAAACCTCACAGACGAACGACAAGCAGACGACAAGAAATCGGATGTTGATTGGGCGAATTGTGCAAGAGAAAACAAACCGAACGGAGTTGGAAGCATAACGCAGTTAGGGACGTTGACCGTAAATGTAACATATTAATGATACACCGTACGTGTGATACACACACACACACACACACACACACACACACACACACACACGTACGGTGTGTTTGCATGTATGTATGCAAATTTTGGCAAAAAAAGAAAGTTGATTTCATGATTCTCTAATGATTGCCTCGTCTGTATGAGGACAGCCACACCCGAGGCACGAGATTTCCTCCTTTACTGGAGATTTCATCCTTCTGGCACAAATATGACTGCCACTCCCAGACTAGTTTACTGAACGAAAAATAGCACAGGACAGAGCTCATTGGAATAAATACAGCTGTGACGACATGCACTCATGAATCACTGTCAAAACCGTGATATATAGAAATATATATATATATATATATATATATATATATATATATATATATATGCGTGTGTGTGTGTGTATGTGTGTGTGTGTCCCACTTTTTGGCACGCACCTACGCCCTGCCACTAGAGTGCATTGATTTGTGAATCATCGGCTACTGGGTGTCAAACATTTAGTAATATCAGTTGTGATACGTAGAAAACACGCTACACTTTTCTGACAGTCAGGACAGCACATACCACGGTCTTTGATATACTAGCAGTATGGGACATTTTATATGCACTTTTTCACACAGACTGGACAGCACATACCATGGTCTTTGATATACTAGCAGCATGGGATATTGTATATGTACTTTTTCACACAGACTGGACAGCACATACCACGGTCTTTGATATACTAGCAACATGGGATATTTTATATGTACTTTTTCACACAGACTGGACAGCACATACCACAGTCTTTGATATACCAGCAACATGGGACATTTTATATGTACTTGTTCACACAGACTGGACAGTACATACCACAGTCTTTAATATACTAGCAGCATGGGATATTTTATATGTACTTTGTCACACATACTGGACAGCACATACCACGGTCTTTGATATACTAGCAGCACAGGGTATTTTATATGTATTTTTTCACACAGACTGGACAGCACATACCACGGCCTTTGATATACTAGCAGCATGGGATATTCTCTATGTACTTTTTTCACAGACTGGACAGCACATACCACGGTCTTTGATATACCTGTCTCAAGGCTCAATGGGTAGGTGTAAACCACATGCACGAACCAGTGATCCATAACTGGTTAAACAAAGGCCATGGTTTGTGCTATCCTGTCTGTGGGAAGCGCAAATAAGAGATGCCTTGCTGTCTGTCGTAAACGAGTAGCCTATGTGGCGACAACGTGTTTTCTCTCTAAAAAAACAAACAGTGTCAGAATGACCATATGTTTGACGTCCAATAGCCGATATTAATATGAAAAATCAATGTGCTCTAGTGGCATCGTTAAATAAAACAAAAGTTTACTTATACTTTTATATTGAGAGAGGAAACCCGCTGTCGCCACTTTATGGGCTACTCTTTTCGATTAGCGGCAATGGATCTTTTGTATGCACCATCCCATAGACATGATATGACATACCACGGCCTTTGATGTACCAGTCGTGGTGCACTGGCTGGAGCGAGAAATATCCCAATGGGCCCACCGACGGTGATCGATGCCAGACCGATCGCGCCTCAAGCGGGCACTTTACCACTGGCTACGCCCCGCCCCTAATAGGAAAGAGTAACCCATTGCGTGGCGGCAGCGGGTTTCCTCTCTCATTATCTGTGTGGTCCTAACCAGATACCCGACGTCATTTAACCTAACTCAAGTGCCCTCCCAATGTAAACAGTTAAAGAACACTTGAGCTACATTTAACCGTAATTAAAATGTGTTGAGTCGTTAAATGATGTTTACAAAGTTTGTTTTGTTTGACGACATCATTAGAGCTCATAGGCTATTGGATGTCAAACATTTGGTAATTCTGACACGTGGTCATCACAAGAAATCCGATACATTAGGGTTTTTTTAAGCAGCAAGGGATCTGTGATAATTATGCATTTTCCCCCACACAGGAACACATACCATGGCCTTTGGCCAGCTGTGGTGCATTGGTTGGAACGAGAAAACCTCAATCAGTTGAATAGATCCACCGAGGTGGTTCCATCCTGCTACGCAAGCACCTGAAGCGAGCACTCAACCCACTGAGCTAAATCCCGCCCCGAGTCGTTAAACACGTTTTACATTCTTTCCTTCCCCTCCCTAGAATAATCCTGAAGTCGCCCCTGAATAACACACACATTCTAAATCCCGCCCCGAGTCGTTAAACACGTTTTACATTCTTTCCTTCCCCTCCCTAGAATAATCCTGAAGCCGCCCCTGAATAACACACACATTCTAAATCCCGCCCCGAGTCGTTAAACACGTTTTACATTCTTTCCTTCCCCTCCCTAGAATAATCCTGAAGCCGCCCCTGAATAACACACACATTCTAAATCCCGCCCCGAGTCGTTAAACACGTTTTACATTCTTTCCTTCCCCTCCCTAGAATAATCCTGAAGTCGCCCCTGAATAACACACACATTCTAAATCCCGCCTCGAGTCGTTAAACACGTTTTACATTCTTTCCTTCCCCTCCCTAGAATAATCATGAAGCCGCCCCTGAATAACACACACATTCTAAATCCCGCCCCGAGTCGTTAAACACGTTTTACATTCTTTCCTTCCCCTCCCTAGAATAATCCTGAACCGCCCCTGAATAACACACACATTCTAAATCCCGCCCCGAGTCGTTAAACACGTTTTACATTCTTTCCTTCCCCTTCCAAGTTTATTTATATAAATTTTAACGTCATTCATTTATTTATTGTCGGTTTCAATTTGCCCCTGCGCGTGCTGTAACCTCACCGTGGTGCAGGGGTGTAACATTCTCTTTGAGAATGGCCAATACAGCACAAATTGAAGTTTAGAGTAAAATTCGGTGTCCGTAAAATTCTGTGATATTTGTATTTGTATTTTTGCACAGTTCTTTACACTGTTTTTGTTTAAACCTTGAATTTTTATATTGATGTTGATCATCACTTTATTTATTTGCATTACCATAGTTTGACACCCAATAGCCGATGTATTTTTCGTGCTGGGGTGTCGTTAAACATTCATTCATTCATTCATTCATTCCCCTTCCTAGAATAATCCTGAAGCCGCCCCTTAATAACACACACATTCTTTGATGTGTACTATACTTGACATGGCGCCCGACCAAGTGAATCGAAGTGAAACTTCGCAGTCTAACAATTATCTCTTTTCGAGGATAATGGCAACATTCTAATAATCTGTGTCACGGGGATCCTATAATACCCGTAACTGAATGAAACACACGATTATCCAAATATCTCTCCTAACTGTATATCTATTAGATATCTCTGTAACGGGCAGTTATACCCGCGTGGCTCGTCTAGGTATGATTAGAGATAAGATCTTATATAAAGTATATGAAATATAGCACGTTTAGTTCACTAAACAACACAACAAAAACACAATACACTTTGGAATCTGTATTAATACTACGCTGACAAATGTACTGCCGCAGTAGTTAATTAATAACAATAATAACAACCCAGAACTGATCACTTAATTAGTTAATCTCTAGGTGTCTAGTTACACAATATGCGAATCACTTCACCGTGACACAATAAAGGAATTACAACTCTATTCCTAACTGGTTAATTTTTAATTAACCCTTAAAGGGACACACCCTAGTTACGTTTATTTGTTAAACATTACGGCGTTGTTTTTCGCTATTAAACCCCATTTTTCACAAATAAAATTGCACTTTACTTACATTTTATTATTTAGAATACACATTTCCATTCACCTGAAGTGCTTTTGGGTAATCCTGATGTTTGTAAAACCACGAAATGCATTTTTTGCATTTTTTCACAAAACGTGTTGTCGAGAAAAAACCGTTAAGCAAGCGAGGTCCAATCTATTTTTAATGTCACAGACGTTGGTATATCACGTGACCGTTATCATTTTGGTTCGGTTTGTTTTCTGGTGCACGGTTCGCGCAATCAACATCCGATTTGTTGTTGTTCATTTGTGAGATTTTTCTTCACAGTTCGTGAACATTTTCAGTAACAATAAAGTTGAGACAAGTAAGTGTCTCAATACAAAACGTTACAAACCCTTAAAACCTATAATTTTGCTAAGTCTTGCGATATCTAGATAGGGGATACAACCAGGACAACAGTTGGAACATGTCCAGGAGAGGTGAAACGAATGCACCCCAAGTCTGTGAAATTTGTCGTGACGTAGGCATTGTTGTGCTTCTACCGGTGACATCAGAATACTAACTTTCAAAATTATTTCAAGCAATTGGGACATGGGGATTCCCATGGTATTTATCGATATAAAACCTGCTTTTTCACCCCATTTGATAAAAACGTGATCTAAGTGTGTTACAGGTTTGTAGTTTAACCAAATTATAATTTATTTTCGCTGGATGGAACTAGGGTGTGCGGCTTTAACTACTCATTCAGTAACCTTGTAATACAGAATTAATACTGGTACCTATCACAATAAAGACAATAACCTACAGTTTACCTAGGTCCTCTAGGATGACTGGTTAAGCTTTATATATATTAGAACAGTGAGCCTACAGTTTACTGCCTCAGATTACCGGCAGCACCGTCTAAATAATATTGGTATAATACAGTATTAAAATATTTAAAGTCACATCAATCACATCAAGGTTATACAACAGAGCAGAAATAATATTTACCAAGTCCAAACGGACGCATTCCCTGGAAGCCTTCCAATATGTTTCTCCCTGATATCTCCAAAACCCTAGCTATTTATTACAAAACCGAATATCGTCTGGGGTACATCGCGGCACCGAATACCTACAAGTGATATTTCCACAGAGACCAAGACGGGAATTTTCTCTTAGATGGCCAGACTCACTGTCGCCTAGTCGCCAAATTCACGGTCGTAAAAACCGCACTCGCGGATGTATTACGTAACTACTGGCCACATGGCCTCCGCACCTGGTCTGGGTGTGTATTAGAAAGAGCTCGACGACCGTCGCGCAGAGGTATTACGTAACAAAGTGCCCACCTGGGCTTAAGTGCATATTGGAACTGCACACGGCCCTCTAAAACAATTAATATCGCCACAGGCGAAAACAAAATTAAGAGCATGTTCCGTCACAATCTGTCTTGAGTTAAACACTGTAATTAAAATCTGACTCATAAATCGGGAAAAAATATCGCATTGATTTTTATTTCACCGAAAACATTATACGCCGAATTGATATGAAGTATTGTCAGCGTAAACAAAGGGTTGTTTTCCCAACGCCACTGCTTTGGTAATGGCACGGGAAAATAGGGTGCACGGAAATACAAAACTTGTCATAGTATTACTGTTATTATGTTTTCAAGTTTCACATCTTGAAGGCACTGAGTAATTTTTTTTTAAACATATTAATTACGTATATCTCCATAATTGCTGTGGTTTTCCATCATATATGGTGTTACTTATGAAATGGCGTGTCTGCTGTGCTATTTAAAACACTATGGATTTTCAAGACTGAAGTCACACATAAGAGCCATGTTTTTAAATTGTCACTCAGATATGATAATTTACCGGCCCCTATGTGATTAATTTCCTTTCAAACGTTATTTGCTACTTATTTCATTTATTCTTATTTTCGTGCTTATAGTCAACTAAGGTTCAAGCACGCTGTCCTGGACACCCACTTCAGCTATCCGGGCTGTCTGTCCAGGAAAGTGGGTTAGTTGTTAATTGTTAGTAGTTAGTGAAAGAGAAGAGGGCGTGGTGGCTATAAATCTACCCATTGAGTCGTTAAAATTCGCTGTGGGTAGGAATCGGTACCGAGCAGCATTGACACACACGCGCGCGCGTGAGCGCGCACACACACACACACACACACACGCACACACACACACACACACACACACGTTCAAGCACGCTGTCCTGGGCACACACCTCAGCTATGTGGGCTGTCTGCCCAGGACAGTGAGTGAGTTGTTAGTTGTTAATGGTCTGTGTGAGAGAGAAGAGGGTGTAGTAGTCTTACACTTACTCATTGAGTGGTTAAAACTCTCTCTGGGTGGGATCCGGGCGTCAGACAGAACTTAATGATTTATGGGGATAATTTTGATATTTTGCTAAAACGAGGTGAAAGTATAATTTGTATGGCATAGTCTGAACAGTAATAAGCATAATCAAAAATATAATATATCCTACAATAAACTTTATCGCCAATTTTAACTTAATTAAAAAATTAATTCATTCTATTTTTTTTATTTTTTATTATAGGCCTATTTTAATTGCTCAGGCAGATTAGGCAGAAAAAGTTGGGTATTGGCCATAAAAAAAAATGATACCAAAATTAATTAATTATTATTTTATTAATATTTTAGATTATTTAGGAGGAAAAGTTCCCATTGAGGACATCGATGTGGAGAGGGTAAGGGGGAGAGGGAGGGAAGCCAGTCTAACCTAGCTTTCATACAGCCGAAACCGCCTCCGCCTAATGTCCCCTAAAATTAGCCTTCCTCACACACACCCCGCCCCCATCCTAACCGTTGTCCGCTCCATTTCCAATTCCCTTTTTAACTAAATTTATCAATATTTAGACAGACAGACAGACAGACAGACAGAGACATACAGACAGAGACTCGGACCAGTTAGAAAGAGACAGAGAGAAAGACAACCATTTATTCTAATTAAAACATTTTAAAATCATATATAATAAAAATAATAAAAAGAGTGTTAAAAAGCATGTTGGTAACCTAATATCTAAAATACAATAGTTATTAACGTTAAACATGAGTACTTAAAAGGAGCTCCAATCGGGGGAAGAAGAAGCAGCCACCGCCAGATGCCCTCCCCCCCCCCCCCCCCCACCACAGACACACCCACACCCAACAAATCACCAAGCCAAACTGTCACTAAACCATATGCACACACAAACACAAAATTAATATAAAACACTACTATTAAAATTAAAGGGAAATACAACTTATATACAATAGTTTATATTAAATATTCTATATATTGATTGATTTAAAAAAGTTATTTTCCATATTCGCAATATAAATACAAATTTATATATATCAACGTCCCAACTGTTCCACCTTTTCATCAGATAACTCTTAAATTGTTCAAAGTGTATGGAGTTGTCTCGCTTTGATCAGTATGTTAAAACAGAAAGTGCTTTTCCACGAAATCACGTGACATTCAAGGAAGTATTTTTCACAAGGTTTAGAAATATTGACGCTGGAAGAATTCGGAGGTATGTACACTTTTATTTCAAAATAACCACGCCCTCAGTGGTTCAGTCTGTTACTAGTTCGTTCTGCTAGCGATTAAATCATTGATTTTACACACATATAGTTATGCCACAGAACAGTGGAAGTCAGTGCTTAGGGTACACGACACTTATTGCTTTTCCATTTGTCGAAATGTTTATTTTCATAGGCGCTATACCAAGGGACTTGGGCGGTGGATATCATAACTGCTGTATTTCACGGGCGGAAGGATTGTGGGTGTGGTAGATAGGAGAGTAATTGTAATA
This sequence comes from Gigantopelta aegis, assembly GCF_016097555.1. Lineage (NCBI taxonomy): Eukaryota > Metazoa > Mollusca > Gastropoda > Neomphalida > Peltospiridae > Gigantopelta > Gigantopelta aegis. Next base: position 40,968 of record NW_024533315.1, read on the forward strand.
GATAAACAATGGGTTCTCACTGGGTGGAAATTAAAGGAGGGCAGCTACGCGGCACCACACCCTTCAACCCCCCCCCCCCAAAAAAAAAAAAAAAAAAAACCCGGAAAGCAAACAAAAACGGAAAGGAAACGAAAATGGAAAGCAACAGAAAATAAGGCGAAAGTTTTGCTATCATATACTGAGAGGCATAAATAACGCAATGAATATTTCACTGAATAATCTCTTATAGAAATGTCAAATCATATATATTGAGCTTGCAGACAACTGACATGTTGGTAACAACTGTAAGTGAAAGTTAATTTTGTTCAAATCAGATTTTTGTGGATAAAATGAGTTTTATTTTTTCCTATTTTAAATGAGGATAAATTATGTTCATTTTATTTTCCATTTTCATCTTCATCGAATGAATCGATCGTTTTTATAAGCCATGATATCCCCCCCCAAAAAAAAACAAAACAACAAACAACAACCTCAACCCCCCCCCCCCCCAACAACAACAACAAACAACGTTTATAATATTTTATAAAGAATTACTGAATGACAGAATGTAAGTGGGAAACAAAAGACAGAATGATCGTTCTGATCACGTGTCGAATGTGGTGCCAAATAAGTGGTTTTGTGTGGGAAGTGTGCATTTGGAAACAGCGGAGATAGGTCCTGTGAAATAGAGTAGTGGGTGTGGGCATATAAAGAGGGTCGAGGTTCGAAGTTAGCCGAAATTTTTATAGTTCTGATAATACAAACAGTCCTATCATTGGTAATATATGTTGTTGTCTTTTTGTCAAATAATAATTTTATTTGGCCAATACATTTATTAAATTTTATTTCACGTAGTTACACAGTGTGAAGTAGCTTTGTACTTGAAACATTTTGGGGGTACCTGTAAAACAAGTGTGTGCGAAACCTTTCGTGTTGTAAAAGTATCTGGTTATATCAAAAATGAGCTACGAAAAGTTCCATTTTCTTCGTAATTTGGTTTATAAATTCAATGTAAGTTAACATCGCATTTGGGATTTTATTTGGTATAGTATAACCTACACTGTTCAATGAAGGTTGTATAGTACCAAAAGAAGAGAGTCCCGTGTCAAAGTTCGAAATGCACAGAGGTCAAATATTTACGGAGTAAAAGCAGCTGTGTGTGTGATTGGTAGTAATATGTGACATTGATTATTTGTCCATTGACCATAAATAAATAAACTTTTATGTGTTACACAGTTGTTATGCAGTATATACCAGAGGTTAAAACTAATGCGGGGTACCCCCAAAAATGGAACTGCAATTTAAAAAAACCCCGACGGTTGCTATTAAAAACATTAATTAAATCTCTTAAATGGTATGTCACACACACACACACACACACACACACACACACACATTTCTTGCAGGTAGATTTGATGTGAGGTGCCACACTTTTTATTGCTGTACTTCCTGGGTGTGTTGATACGCTGCTTATATATCAGTTTTATTAGCAAACGTTAACATTATCGGCAATAGGAATTGATTTGGTCTATTAGAACCTGAATAGACAACTGAAACAGAGTCGTTTCGCTTTGTATGTAACAAAAGCGAAAGGTACATTTTCCAGGAAATCAAGTAATATTCGCGGAAGTATTTTCCTTAACTGTTAGAACTATTGATGCTGGATGAATTCGAAGGTACGAACACTTTTATTTAAAATTAATCACGACATTAGTTGTCGAGTCTGTCACTTGTCCGTTTTGCTAGCGATTAAATCGCTTGATTTTATACACAACTAGTTCAGATCGCAGAACACAGTGTACGTAATACAGGACACGTCGACATATTCCTTTTGATAGATACTATACAAAGCGGCAAGGGCTATGAATGTCATAACTGCTGTATGTGGTAGATAGGAGAGTATTTGTAATAGAAAAATAATAGGGGACACAGTGAAAAACAGTAATATTTGTAAGGCGTCGGCGTCGCATAGCAACATGTAAACTAATCGACTGTAGACAGGGGCGTAGCGTGATCTGGACCTGGGGGGTTCGAATATGAACCAAGTGGACCTTTTTCTATTTTGTTTTTGTACCACCAGAAACTCCATATGTATAAACCTGTATGTTTTAGTTCTGAAAGCGGACCATTTGCTTCAGTGGAGGGGAAGGGGGGTGGGGGTGGGGGGGGGGGTGGGTTTCGTCCGAACCCCCTAGCCTACGTCCCTGGTAGATATGTAGAGGAGGCCGAGCACTCGCTGACACTCGAGGTCCCACCTATCACTGCGGGTTATTTGAGAACCACCATACCGTACTATACTACATATATCCACGTGCATTGTGTACGCCGCACTATCATTAATGATGATTATTGTGTTGTCTACTTCGTGGTTCTTTTTGCTATTTTGTTTTTGTTTTGTTGTTTTTCTTAATTTTTGGTGTGTGTGTGTGTGTACGTGTGTGTGTGTACGGTAACGTAGGAAGATGCCAAGTGTGTGTGTGTGGGGGGGGGGGGGGGGGCACCTCTACACACATGCACACACGTATGCATGTATGAATGTATGTGTATATAAATGAATGAATGTATGTATGAACGAATGTATTTATGTATGTATGTATATCAACCATCACTGCTGCTACTGGATTATGTGTACGTCAGTGGTTTGTGTATGCATGTGTGTCTGTATTGAGTTTGGGTTTTTTTTGCTCCTGTGTGTGTGTGTGTGTGTCTGTGTGCATGTGTGACTGTATTATGTTTGTTTTTGTGTTCGCGTGTTTCTCAGTGTGTCTGTGTGCGTGCGTGCATGTGCGTGCATGCACATGTGGTTTTTGCTTTTTAGGGTCTTTTTTTTTGTTTTGATGGAGGTATTTTATCAAATAAATTTTAACATAACCATTAAATAAAGGGACTACCCTGTTTTATTTTTAAAGCTGTTTTAGGGTTGTTTTATTAAATAAGTAACAAAAATTAAAGGGACAATCCTGACTTTTGGGGTTGTTTTATTAAATAAGTAACAAATATTAAAGGGACAAGCCTGAGTTTTCGAAAATATTTGGATTCGAAATCCAGTTTGTCTGCTTACAAATATTTTGACGGTGAGAAACACGTTGACTATACAGACACTGATATTCTAAAGAAGAAACTATATTTAATGTGCAATACCAGTCGTTACAACATTGTGTTAGTCGAAGACATCTTTTAATTCAGAAAATATTAAAGAGTGTTTTCCAACTAGACATGAAGCTATTCCCAGTCACGTGCATGGTTCCTGTTGATGCCTGTACCACATCTATTATTAAAACAAAGAGAAAAATTAAGCTATTTTATGTATATTTTCAGTGAAAAAATGGCGACATGCAAATCAAGTAGTTAGACTGTAATTATTTAGGGACTGAGATAGCTGGAGAAGGGATCACTGTGTGGGATAAGAGATTTAAACATATTAATTACAGTAATTATTTAGGGACTGAGATAGCTGGAGAAGGGATCACTGTGTGGGATAAGAGATTTAAACATATTAATTACAGTAATTATTTAGGGACTGAGATAGCTGGAGAAGGGATCACTGTGTGGGATAAGAGATTTAAACATATTAATTACAGTAATTATTTAGGGACTGAGATAGCTGGAGAAGGGATCACTGTGTGGGATAAGAGATTTAAACATATTAATTACAGTAATTATTTAGGGACTGAGATAGCTGGAGAAGGGATCACTGTGTGGGAGATTTAAACATATTAATTACAGTAATTATTTAGGGACTGAGATAGCTGGAGAAGGGATCACTGTGTGGAAGGGATCACTGTGTGGGATAAGAGATTTAAACATATTAATTACAGTAATTATTTAGGGACTGAGATAGCTGGAGAAGGGATCACTGTGTGGGATAAGAGATTTAAACATATTAATTACAGTAATTATTTAGGGACTGAGATAGCTGGAGAAGGGATCACTGTGTGGGATAAGAGATTTAAACATATTAATTACAGTAATTATTTAGGGACTGAGATAGCTGGAGAAGGGATCACTGTGTGGGACTAAGATTTAAACATATTAATTACAGTAATTATTTAGGGACTGAGATAGCTGGAGAAGGGATCACTGTGTGGGATAAGAGATTTAAACATATTAATTACAGTAATTATTTAGGGACTGAGATAGCTGGAGAAGGGATCACTGTGTGGGATAAGAGATTTAAACATATTAATTACAGTAATTATTTAGGGACTGAGATAGCTGGAGAAGGGATCACTGTGCGGGATAAGAGATTTAAACATATTAATTACAGTAATTATTTAGGGACTGAGATTTAAACATATTAATTACAGTAATTATTTAGGGACTGAGATAGCTGGAGAAGGGATCACTGTGTGGGATAAGAGATTTAAACATATTAATTACAGTAATTATTTAGGGACTGAGATAGCTGGAGAAGGGATCACTGTGTGGGATAAGAGATTTAAACATATTAATTACAGTAATTATTTAGGGACTGAGATAGCTGGAGAAGGGATCACTGTGTGGGATAAGAGATTTAAACATATTAATTACAGTAATTATTTAGGGACT